>NC_063210.1:20882037-20999537 GCF_017589495.1 Alosa alosa | reverse complement strand
GGGAGCCTTAAAATTGTCAATGAGGAATGTCAGATGTGTCTCTGCGTGTAGCCTAAACACTAAACCAAGTTTTGAAACTGACATAGGCTTCTTGAAAAAATAGGCTTGTTGCCATAAAAAATAGAGAGAGAGAGAGAGAGAGAGAGAGAGAGATCCCACTGAGTGAAACATATTTTATCTGTTCTATAGGACTATTTATACTTTTATAATAGCCTGCTAAAATCACTACAGATCAATAGTCAGAACTCACAACATGGGTCATGGAGATTTCTAACAATTCAGTTTGGGGAGGCTAATGATGAGTTTTGACTTCAAGTGTGAAAAAGGGTCCATAAGGGTCTTAGCCTAGGCCTATGGCAGTGGTTCACTAATTGCTCGTTCAAATAGATCAATTAGCGTAATGACCCCTGAAATAGGTCTATAGGACTGTTCTCGTTGGGCACCAGCGTATATGCATGCTGCTTGCGGTTACATAACGTACTGAAAACGCCTCTGACAACCTTTTACTGTCTATGCTGAAAACACCCAGAGCCGTAGCTCTGAAAACACTGATAATACCACGCCCCCTAGTGGTTGATTCAATATGGCAGCCCAATCAGTATAATTCCCATTTTATCTATCTATCTATCTATCTATCTATCTATCTATCTCCTACCTACCTGTCTACCTACACATACAGATAGATAGATAGATAGATAGATAGATAGATAGATATATAGATACTTTATTGATCCCCAGGGGAAATTCAAGGAAAAATAAGACCACATAAGAGCACAATCGTCTTTTTTATGGTCAAGAGACTCTGTTCCAATCCGAGATTCCAAAAATCTATGTGCTTTGCTTACAGTTATTCATCAAGCTGTGTCTTGTAACACAAGTTGTCTGGTGACATAATGATATGTCAAAAATATAAACGCCACCCATTTCCGGATGTAGCGTCACATTCTGAAGTTACTGCTCGCAATATCCCAAAATAAGAGATCAACTTTTCAATCTGGATAGTATAATATATGACAGTAACTTATCTTCCATCTTCCTGGGTATTTCTATTAACAATTAACCTTAAAACATATTTAACGTGTAATTTAATTTGGCCATATATTTTTAATAAATCTCACCCACGGCTTTTATTATGAAAATCAAAACGACATTCTTGTTGTTACCTCAACAGTTGGCGGTAAGGTGGGCAAGGCAAGCTGACAACGAATGTTATTGGTGCTGCGTTGAGGTGAGTAATTAATTCACATTTCTCTAGTTTTAATGTTTGCAAAGGACCTACCATAATGAAGACGGGAGGGATTCTGATGTGGTTAACATAGTTACCTCACCAGCCTCGTAGTTATCATTTTGGGCGTATGGGTAGCTATCGTTGTCGTTAGCTAAATGGGACATTGTAGCCTCTGCAGACTATGTAGCAGTAGCTAGCCAGATATACTAGATGTGATATGCTAACTAGTAACAATTAGGTTGTGTCCTGCCCATTTTTTTTTATTTATTTCTACTTTTTAAAGCCTTTTAACTTGAGCTGTGAGCTGATGGGAGCTCACTGTCTAGGTAGATTGTACACCCAATACAATATATTGTATCACATTGTTTGATTGTGAGAGCTATTACCTTGATGGGATGCAATAAGTGATGTAGGCCTACTGTATGTTGTCATTGCAGCTCGTGAACAGTCATGAGTGAGTTTAGAATACACCATGACGTGAATGAGCTCCTGAGTCTCCTGCATGTTCGAGGAGGGGATGGAGCCGAAGTTTACATCGATTTACTGCAGAAGAATAGGACTCCCTACGTCACCACCACCGTCTCAGCACACAGTGCCAAGGTATGCAACAAATGCATCAAACGTTTTGTTTATTCAGTTACCATACTCTGGACGTCAATGTCTGATGGACTCGTGCATATCTTACAGGTTAAGATAGCGGAGTATTCCAAAACACCAGAAGATTTTCTGAAGAAATATGAGGAACTCAAGTCAAAGAATGTGCGGAACCTTGATCCACTTGTTTACCTTCTGTCAAAGCTCACGGAAGACAAAGAGGTAACCTACTGTTCCTCTCATACACATCCTGTGCACATCACTATTTTGTTTAAATAAAAAAATAAATAAGTGAGTGAATTTCATTTATGAACACATTCCTTGCAGACGTTGCAGTACTTGCAACAAAATGCCAAGGAAAGGACAGAGATGTCAGCGAACGCCTCAGCGGCGACCAGCTCAACGTTCACTATCCCTCAGACCAGCACAAAGATGTCCATGCAGGAGTTGGAGGAACTGCGCAAGAAGCTGGGCAATGTCACTGCCAGCTCTAACGTACCACAGGTACTGGGATGTTCATGTCAGTAAAAGGATGGCGTAGGTAGTGTAAAGCAAGATGCAGGTCATAGTGGCACACATTATAAATAGTCGTCCTATTCATCTTGATATTCAGTTGTCCTTGAATAACAATAATATCAATATGCAGTGTGAATAAAAAATAAATGTGCTTTTTGGTTGACCAGTCTGCAGAGGTAACTCGGAAAATGCTAAGGGACAAACACAACAAGAAGAATCCCACTCAGCCCATCCCCGTGTTTCCTAATTGGGTGTACGACAGGCCTGCCCTCATTGGGGATTTCATCACTGGCACCACGCCTGTTGGAGACCAAGCACCACCCATTGGTAAATGTTCCTCTGCTCCCACAGTTCCTGTATCCCCTGTGTACTATGTTTATGTTTATGTTTATGCATTTAGCTGATGCTTTTATCCAAAGCGACTTACAGATACAAATTACAGGTGGAAATCTCCCTGGAGCAACTTTTTAAGGGTTAAGTGCCTCACTCTAGGGCACAGCGGTGGCAGCTGGGAATTGAACCCGCTTTTTTTGTGGCTACAGCATGCTAGTCGAGTTCCTTAACCACTTCACTACCACCACCGCTACTGTAGTGTAGCCTGTAAGAGTCACTCCTGTGAGAGTTCAGGAAGCCTTCCCATGAATTATCATTGTGAGCTTCTCATCCTCAGGAACTTTCATTGTGAGCTTCTCACCCTTAGGAACTTTATCATTGTGAGATTCTTCATCCTCAGGGACTTTATCATTGTGAGCTTCTTCATCCTCAGGTACGATTCCACTCACTGCCCAAGAGCAAGCGTTGGTGGAGGACCTGCTCTTCGTTCTGATTGGCGTGGACGGGCGTGACATCACTGCGCAGCCTGTGCTGGGCAGGCAGAGCCGCTCCTTCATCGTGGATACCTCTTTGGACATGTCAATCAAAGAGCTGGTAAACCGCATCCTACCGGTTGCCTCCTGCTACTCGACCATCACACGGTGAGTAACGCATCCAGACTGTTGTACTGGTTTGTTATTATGCAGCGGAAAAAAGCTTTCTAGCTTTATTGTGTTAATTTAATTGATTGTCAACTAGTTAATCACCATCAATCAGTTAATCAATTTGCATAATATTTTAAGGAAAATACCTCATGCCAATGCCAAAGTTTGCTTTACTTTAGCAAAGCATACTGGTTCAAAGCTTGTATCAAATTGCCATTTCCACGTGACTGATGACGTCAAAATCTTCGAGCAGACGGGCAGGAATAATATGGGAAGGGAATGGGATGGGAATGACCAGTGCTTTCCCCTCTAGTTTGTGACTCTACCAAACTGTTCTGCCGTTTCTCAGTGTTTTGCAGTCTATGCAGTCATTCATCTGTGCCCTTGTTCCATCCAATGAAACCCTTTTGCAAACACGCCCACATAAAGAAACTTGGAGTTGGACTTAAGTTGTTTGAAATGAAAAAGGAAAATTGAAACCCTGCCAGCCAGGATGTTTTTTTTTTAATATACTATATATAGTTTTATAATGGCTATGTGTATGTTGCCGGACCCTGCTGCCGCCTTTTCAGATTAAATTTTTTTTTCCAACCCTGTGGATTTATAGTTTTTTTTATTTTTAATCCATAGCGAATAACTGGTTATGTTTTTTTTTTTCTTTTCATCCATCTGCCTGCATTAACACAACGGTGGTACCGTTGGGGACTCCGCACACAGCTTCACGGAGGAGCGTTCGTCGTTTGAGTACGGCCAGGTGAACCACGCACTGACGGCGGCCATGCGGATGCTGATGAAGGAGTACCTGATCCTGGTGACGCAGCTGGAGCACCTCCACCGGCAGGGCCTGCTCTCGCTGCAGAAGCTCTGGTTCTACATCCAGCCCACCATGCGCACCATGGAGATCCTCGCCTCCATCGGTGAGATGAGCGAGATCGGACGAGGGAGATCAGTGGGGTCTGGAGTCCCTTCTTGGGCATGCAGAGTGGGATGGGGTGGGGGCGTTGTTCATTGGTGTTAATATGTTAGTGATAAACTTACGCACTTTAATAAGCTTACTATTAGCAAGGGGAATGCTTTGAAATTGACCCATCCGTCTAACAGTGCTCATCCTTTCCTCCTGTGGTTTCTCTGTATGAACAGAGTCTGATGTCTGGAGTCCCTTCTTGGGCATGCAGGGTGGGATGGGGTGGGGGCGTTGTTCATTGGTCGTTAATATGTTAGTTATTAAACTCCTACGGTGTTTAATTTGTTCATTTGCTGAAAGAAGCTTTCTGTTCAAATTAAAAGAACCCCCATTAAGATGAACTGGTTCTGACCCTGTTTCATTTGTCAAACTTTGATAAACTTACGCACTTTAATAAGCTTACTATTAGCAAGGGGAATGCTTTGAAATTGACCCATCCGTCTAACAGTGCTCCTCCTTTCCTCCTGTGGTTTCTCTTTATGAACAGCGACGTCAGTGGAGAAGGGGGATTGCATGGGCGGCTCGACGCTGAGTCTCCTCCATGACCGCACGTTTAACTACACGGGGGACAGCCAGGCGCAGGAGCTCTGTCTGTACCTCACTAAAGCGGCCAGCGTGCCCTACTTTGAGATCCTGGAGAAGTGGGTCTACCGGGGCATCATCAAAGATCCTTACAGGTGATGTCCGTGGCTGGGTACTGTTACTGAATTACACAGTTGGGAACGTAAAACCATATTGTACTGGCTGCCTACTCAGTGTTTCCCACAGAATTGAATTCTATTCTATTCTAATTCAGCATTCTATTTGTGGTGGTAGGTTTGCAGAATTAACTCGAATGCAACAGTTTTTAACAAATTAGTGCAGCGCGGTTTTGATTCCAACCAGATTCAAGCACAATTTAGTACAGCCAGGAAAATCATTGTGTGGTGGTCAATGTTGATATTGTGGTGGGCTGCCACAAATAAGTCAATGTATGGGAAACACTGCTACTCCATTTTTATTATGTTGTTATTATTATTATTATTATTATTATTATTATTAGTAGTAGTAGTAGTAGTAGTAGTATAAGTTATACTAGCTTGCAGACGTTTACAGAGACGGGAGTGGAGACATTTTCTTTAATATCACTGTCTAGTTTGTGCAGTTTTAGCACTTGCAGTTACCCTGGAAGTCGTTTGACCCTCATTTACACCTTCTGATGATGAAATTTACTGAATAAGTAATCATAAGATTATATTGTAACTATTACACAAGCTCAATATAGCATTTATTGCACCAAATTGTAAGTAATCAGCAAAGATGTATAATTGGTTTGAATTCCACCTTGAAAGAGTTTCATAGTTTTTACAGCATTATTCTATTAACTGTTAGTATAGGTGCAAAAATATATATTGATGTCTGAGTTGAATTTGGCGTTTTACCCTGTCTGAGGTGTTTTTCTTCTCCACAAGTGAGTTCATGGTGGAGGAGCATGAGCTTCAGAAAGAGAAGATTCAGGAGGACTATAATGACAAATACTGGGACCAACGCTACACTATAATCCAGCATCGAATCCCTTCTTTCCTGCAAAAGATGGCTGACAAGATACTCAGTACAGGTCTGTGGATCTGTTGGTTGAGTTTGTGTGATTTGAGTTTATTGATGACAGAGGTGCTTCCTTTTAAGATATTAAATGCTGGGGGAAAAGAAGAACAGTAACATTGATTGGGTTTCTTTTATTAAGATGTATGTGTGTATTGCATAATGTTGGATAAAGAGTTAAAGTAGACTGATACGGTATTTAGCAAATGCTTTTATCCAAAGCAACACAAACTCACAATGGCGGAAATCGGACCCGGATTGTCCGATTGTCAGTCGATGACTGTACCGCTGGTCCACCATGACTGCAAAGAGCGTCTGAGCGTCTGTGAAATAAGTGAAAAATTAACCAACGATGTTGTTTTCTGGTGCAGGCAAGTATCTGAATGTAGTCCGAGAGTGTGGCCGAGACGTCACGTGTCCAGACGCCAAAGAGGTCCTCTACACCCTGAAGGAGCGGGCATACGTGGAACAGATTGAAAAGGCGTACAACTACGCCAGCAAGGTGCTGCTGGACTTCCTCTTGGAGGAGAAGGAGCTTGTGTCGCGCTTGAGGTGAGACAAGAGAGCGTAGGAATAACAGTAATGATAATCATTTTTATTTAAATAGCGCCTCTCTCAAATCCAAGGTCGCTTAACAGAGTAGAAACTATGACCGCAATTCCAACAGACCATAATTGACAAGAGAGACAGAGGTACATTCAAATTTGCAAACGTTTGCAAACAAGGTACTGTTTGCCTTGGGTTTTTGGCGAATGTTTGCAAACACTCTGAGCAAACAGTCTGAGAACATTCAGTGGAGCGCAGAATGTCATCTAAAGTTTGAAATGGAAAATTCAGTAACACTTTACTTGACAGTATCGACATAAGAGTGACATAACACTGTCATGGACATATGACACTGATGACACATGAACCCTAATCCTAACCCTAACTTGTTATGACAAAAACCGAATGTCACTTAAAACAGAAGCGTTATGTCATAAACATTTATGACTTGTTTATGACACATTCATGACAGTGTCATGTCACTTTTATTTCGATACTGTCAAGTAAAGTGTAACCGAAAATTCTATATTTAGTCATACCCTGTGTTTGGAACTTTCACCCACTCATCATATACTGTAGTTGTTCACTACGTAGTGAGTGAGTGAATGTTTGGGACACAGTGGTGGAAACCTATGTAGCTACATGGCTTACAAGGAAATATCAACTAGAACGGCTACTGCTCTGTCCCTCTTCTCACTAGACTACTGAACTCAAACTATTAACTGAAGGTTGAGTGACTGGTGGCCATTTTCTGATTGATTCATCTTTTCCTTTATTTCTGTGCACTAGGTCCATAAAACACTACTTCCTGATGGACAAAGGCGATTTCTTCGTCCACTTCATGGACCTGACTGAAGAGGAGCTGAAGAAGCCTGTTGATGACATCATCCCTCCTCGGCTGGAAGCTCTTTTGGAGTTAGCCCTCCGCATGAGCACCGCAAACACGGATCCGTTCAAAGATGACCTAAAGGTAAGCCGCGCGGAACGTTTTTAGATCTTTCTGCCTTTGATGGCAGAACAAGGGAATGCAGATGGCTTTGGTCTGTAAAATTCAGACAGGAAGAGAATTAATGAATTGGTGAGATTCGTTGTTCTTTGTTTGATCTGATAACATCAATGTCCTAATGGTCATGCCTTTTACTGTCTATTGATGAGGAGAAGTACTTGTTACACTTTGTTTACCTATCACCCAGCTGATCGAAACAAAAATGAAACGTTCAAGCAGACAATGTATAATACAGAATCATCAAAATGACATTCACCACAATGACTGTATACATAGATGGACAGTGCATTGTCCATTAAAAGTGAAGCCATGGGAAGATTCTACAGAACTTAAAGCACAAGAGACTTTCTAATGTGACACAGCACTCAAAGAATCTCCCATAGAAATGTCTGGGGTTAGGGAGTAGCGAGCTAGCTCTCTGTTTTGTTTGAACAAACAAACAACAAAAGTGACGTTGCCCAACAACTTGGAGCACCTTTTTTTTAAAAGAAATGTAAGTATATTTGGGCTTTTTATGCATCTAATCAGATAGAATAGTGGAGAATGACAGGAAGCGAGTGGGAGAGAGAGTTGGGGTGGGATCCGGAAAGGACCACGGGGCGGGAATCGAACCTGGGTCGCCGGCGTACGGTGCAAGTGCCCCAGCCAGTTGCGCCACGGCTGGAGCCCATTTAGAGCTTGTTTAACTGAATGGAGAACACTCACTCCCAGCTGAACCCCTCTTCTCCACTCCACTCCGCCCACAGATCGACCTGATGCAGCATGACGTGATCACTCAGCTGCTCCGCGTGCTGGCCATCGAGACCAAGCAGGAGAAGGCCCTCATCAACGCCGACCCCACCGAGGTGTCCCTGTCCGGCCTCGAGGCCTTCTCCTTCGACTACATCGTCAAGTGGCCTCTCTCGCTCATCATCAACAGGTAACCAACGATACGCAGTTTGGTAGAGCGGTCGCGCGCCCCATCCCACCTTTCTTTAAGGCCAGGTGCTGGACAAAGGTATACGAACATAAAACAGAAGAGGGAATGTCGTCCGCACTCCGGAGTCAAGCTTCCAAATATTTCAATTAAAACTGTTTGCCTGAAGAAGACCCAGAGGGGTCGAAACATTGTTGGTTTCAATGAAAAATGTTGGGAGCTCTTTTGTTAACTGACGATACGTACCTGTAGCTTGGGTTCAGAACATCCCTCTCGTTACTTACATAGTGCATAACCACCATATTCACTGTATACAATCCTATGTGGTGAATGAGTGGGTGCTCCTAATACATGGATACAGGGATTATTTTGGATACTTTGTTTTATTTTGAGATCATTTGTTTTATTTTGTACAGCACTTTGGTCAGTGAAAGCTGTGTTTAAATCTGGAGGTTTATTTTGACTTGGGTTTCCATGGGTAAATACCGTACTACGTAATTATAACATTGTAATTTACGGCTCATGGTAGAGGCTGAGGATATAGTCATTCTGTTGTATTAGACTGCTGGTTGCTGGTTGTACTAAATGAATTACAAGTGTGTTAAAGACTTTTAATGAAACATGTAGTGTTGTGTATATAAAAAACAATAATGTCTATTTTTTTTGCTTTGCCTCGGAACAGGAAAGCACTGACGCGCTACCAGATGCTGTTCAGACACATATTTTACTGTAAGCACGTGGAGCGGCTGCTCTGCAACGTCTGGATCAGCAACAAGATGGCCAAGCAGTTCTCCCTGCACTCGGCCAAATGGTGAGAGAGACACTTATCGTCGTCTTAGTCCTGTACAGGTTTTTAGAGCAATCCAATGGTTCCAGTGTTTTTTTTTGTTGCTACTGGGCTCCCCAGCATTTGTATTTTACACAATTGCCATAAATACCACTAAAGGCTTGCACGGACGGTACACTATTACAAGTTAGTTTACCATCAAAATGACATTGAAGCTGTTGTATGAGGGTTAAAAACTTGCATTGGATGTCTTTAATCATTGCAGATGTGTTGTTTGTCTTTTTGTTGTCCTAGTACATCTTGCATATATTACTTTAAAGAATAACTCATTTATTATTTTTCTCTCTCTCCATTTCCCTCTCTTTCTTTCTCTCTCTCTCTCTCTCTCTCTCTCTCTTTCTCTCTCTCTTTCTCTTTTCTTTCTGTAGGTTTTCCACTGCGTTTGCTCTCAGGCAGCGCATGCTCAACTTTGTGCAGAACATCCAGTACTACATGATGTTCGAGGTCATGGAGCCCACCTGGCACATCATGGAGAACAACCTCAAATCAGTGAGTCTCTCTCTACCATCACATACGCTCACAAACCATCCCTTAAATCAGTGAGATTCTTCCATCACATCCGCTCACAAACCATCCTCAAATCAGTGAGTCTCTCTACCATCACATACGCTCACAAACCATCCTCAAATCAGTGAGTCTCTCTCTACCATCACATACGCTCACAAACCATCCTCAAATCAGCGAGACTGTACCATCACAAACGCTCACAAACCATCGTCAAATCAGTGAGTGAGTCTGCTCAAAGCTACTTCACACAAAGGCCTTTGGAAGAGAGGTTACCCAAATATACAAGCCAGTGAGACTGACACTCAGAGCAGTAGGGTAGATTTGGACAAAGTACTGACCACAGTAACTCCAAATCAGATCCAAATCTGAGTTTTTGTAGACAGGGGATTGTAACTCTTGTCAGTAAGTCATTGACCAAACAGGCCACGTAAGAGAATTTAATGTCACCACACTTGGATGAACACTCATCTGGCTTTTAAAATGCGTCACCTGTTTCATTTCATTTTTTGCTGTGCTTTTGTGTGGTGAAGGTTGTTGTGAGTCTGTCAGTGTTCACTGTGAAGTGGAATTTTGTGACGATCTACATGGAACAGTTTGTCCAGCAGGGGGCTCCATTTCCCCATGTGTTAGGAAAGAGATAATGGCATCATTACTCTGTCCTCCCTGTTCACTCTCTCCTCTGTCTTTTTCTTCTTTTCTCTCTCTCCTCTGTCTTTCTCTTCTCTCTCTGTCTTTCTCTCTCTCTCTCTCTCTCTCTCTCTCTCTCTCTCTCTCTCTCTCTCTCTCTCTCTCTCTCTCTCTCTTCTTACTCTTCCTCCAGGCATCAAACATTGATGATGTCCTATGCCACCACACTAGTTTCCTAGACAACTGTCTGAAGGACTGCATGCTGACCAACCCGGAGCTGCTGAAGATCTTCTCCAAGCTCATGTCTGTGTGCGTCATGTTCACAAACTGTATGCAGGTCAGTGGCATCAAATCAAATCCTATTGATGCTATCTGTGTTACAGTGCGGTGTACCTAATACAGTTATCAGGATCAGAGTTCTAAGTGGAGTGTTATGAAACTGGATAGCAGTTGTGATATGCTGTACTAAATAGAGTAGCAAAGCCATGACGTAGCATTGTCAAAGCATCAATTTCGCTGGATCTAAACAAATCAATCTAACTATAATAGTCACCATAGTGGTGGCTTTCTTAATCTATTTCAATAATTTTACAACGTTTCCAAGACTATTATTTTTATAACGTTTCCAAGACTAGTATATTTTTTTACACTGTAGGAATCACATACTACAACATAAACTTCATATCAACACGATCAAATTTGTAACTACAGACTTTCATTTTAGCATGGGTTTCCTCCATAAAAGAGACCTGCATGTAACTTCATGGTTTTAACAGTGTATTTGTCTTCTGTATGATTCATTCTGTGTGTGTGTGTGCGCGTGTGTGTGCGTGTGTGTGCGTGTGTGTGTGTGTGTGTGTGTGTGTGTGTGTGTGTGTGTGTGTGTGTGTGTGTGTGTGTGTGTACGTTTCCCTACAGACGTTCACCCTCAGCATGCGTCTGGATGGAGAGATGAACCGCCTGAGTAGAGAAGCTCCGTCTACCCAGAGTGAGCGTGCTGAGGAGGCAGAGAAGAAGAAGCAGGCCTCTAAGGTATTCAGAACACACACACACCAACACATGCGCACGCAGACACACACACACACACACACACACACACCAACACACGCGCACACAGACAGACACACACCATTACACACACACACACCATCACACACACACACACATACTGTACATACACACACACACACACCCACGAGGCATTCAATCTTTAAACCCATTCCGTCTGACTTTCCTCACCATTTGTATTCAGGTGACGTCAAGTCACTGGCAGTTGGTTACTAGTGGGCTTTCCTGACTTTTGTTTACTGCTGGTTGCCCTGGAAGCGGCTGTTTGGTTAATCAAACAGTCCAAGTCCAAATCTGATGTGGCACCATCAATTGACCTAACCTCCATTTTAACTAATAATCTCCAATGTTAAATAGTTTTGTCCACTTTGAGGAATGTTAATATAAGTATTTACCACAGAATAAAGTGTTAGTGTGTTAAAGTGTTAGTGTGTTAGTGTAATCTGTGTAGTTATAGCTGATTATGAGTAAGCCTCAGCTGGAAGTGAAAACAGGAAGTTGTATATCTCATGCCATGTCCAGTTTGTGGCGGAGCACATGGAGGCGCTGCAGTCGGACGCGGGCTTCGAGGCGACCATCGGCAAGTTCGACAGCAACTTCAGCACCATGCTCCTGGACCTGCTGGACAAGCTGAGCATCTACAGCACCAACGACTGCGAGCACAGCATGATCAACATCATCTACCGGTGCGTGACCACAGATGGGTGGGGGGGGGAGCGGTTATGGCCCAATCCCAAAGTATAATTATAAGTATATATACTCTTTTGATCCCATGAGGGAAATTTGGTCTCTGCATTTATCCCAATCCGTGAATTAGTGAAACACACTCAGCACACAGTGTACACACAGTGAGGTGAAGCACACACTAATCCTGGTGCAGTGAGCTGCCTGCAACAACAGCGGCGCTCGGGGAGCAGTGAGGGGTTAGGTGCCTTGCTCAAGGGCACTTCAGCCGTGCCTACTGGTCGGGGTTCGAACCAGCAACCCTCCGGTTACAAGTCCAGAGTGCTAACCAGGAGGCCACGGCTGCCCCTCCGGGCTCACAGGGCTTCTACACACATTTGTGTTCCGTCAATGCATGCTAGTGGGTGTTCCCGACGGTAGCTATGCGAATGACTTGAAGTATAACCGTAATTTGATTGGCTGGTGCCGTCCGTCGATTGGCTTGATTGGCCGGTGCCGTCTGTCGGTGCAGCAGCAGCTGAACTTCTCAACGCGAGCAGCGGGAGAAACGCGACAACGGACCCACAATTCAGTTGGGCAACGGATGACGTAAGCCCACGTAAAGTGGACGGGATGTGTCTCCAGCACAACAACGCACGCAACTGTGTGTAGGAGCCGACAGACTCACAGACTTTGCTGTGCGTTCTCGCGAAATTCGTAAGGGCTTAGGACTGTCCCAATGTCGCATATCAAATGGTGTGAGTGTTTGAGTACACACTTACCGAGCCCTTTTCCGTGAGTCTGCATTGTGCAGACTTCACTAAAGGGAATTACCCACAGTTCAAAGCATTGTGACGTTTACCGCGGAGACCATAGAGAAAATTACGACACACGTGCATGGTGCACGTGTCAGCAACGTCTTTATTATTAAACATCGTGAAGTGCCGTCACAGTCCCATTTCTACCTATCTGAGCCCATGTGGCCTCACACACTCACTCACCTAGCACCTGAGATCAAAGTCTTAGTCCTCAGGGCTCACTTGATTGGCCCTATCTACCGGTGCGTGGCAACGGACAGGGTGGGGGAGGGGAGTGGTCATCTACCGGTGCTTTTAAAAGTGGTTGCCAGCTTGGCAACCAGACATGAGGTTTTGGTTGCCATCATTAATGGCCTGTTATGTTTTTGCGTACTAAAATAATAATAACACTAGTTAGTGTTTAGACACACATTTGGATTTATTTCACCTTTATTTCACATAGCTTATTTCATAACAGGAATAGAGGAAAAAGAGATAATACATATAATGTGGCCCTTCACAAAAAAAAAAAAAAAAAACTAAAAAGAACTAACTAGTAATTTGCAACTGTAGTATAGTGAGATTTCTATAGTAGTTCTATGCAGGGGTGTAGTGGTAAAAAAAGAGAGGTGGGTAAACTATAAGGAGCATAGTGCAGTCCACTATAAGTGCAGTCCACTATAAGTGCAGTCCACTATAAGGTGCATAGTGCAGTCCACTATAAGGAGCATAGTGCAGTCCACTATAAGGAGCATAGTGCAGTCCACTATAAGTGCAGTCCAATATAAGGAGCATAGTGCAGTCCACTATAAGGAGCATAGTGCAGTCCACTATAAGGAGCATAGT
Organism: Alosa alosa; assembly: GCF_017589495.1. Lineage (NCBI taxonomy): Eukaryota > Metazoa > Chordata > Actinopteri > Clupeiformes > Clupeidae > Alosa > Alosa alosa. Next base: position 20,985,854 of record NC_063210.1, on the reverse strand, counting down.
GCAGTCCACTATAAGTGCAGTCCAATATAAGGAGCATAGTGCAGTCCACTATAAGGAGCATAGTGCAGTCCACTATAAGGAGCATAGTGCAGTCCACTATAAGGAGCATAGTGCAGTCCACTATAAGTGCAGTCCACTATAAGGAGCATAGTGCAGTCCACTATAAGTGCAGTCCACTATAAGGAGCATAGTGCAGTCCACTATAAGGAGCATAGTGCAGTCCACTATAAGGAGCATAGTGCAGTCCACTATAAGGAGCATAGTGCAGTCCACTATAAGGAGCATAGTGCAGTCCACTATAAGGTGCATAGTGCAGTCCACTATAAGGAGCATAGTGCAGTCCACTATAAGTGCAGTCCACTATAAGTGCAGTCCACTATAAGGTGCACAGTGCAGTCCACTATAAGGAGCATAGTGCAGTCCACTATAAGGAGCATAGTGCAGTCCACTATAAGTGCAGTCCACTATAAGGAGCATAGTGCAGTCCACTATAAGGTGCATAGTGCAGTCCACTATAAGTGCAGTCCACTATAAGGAGCATAGTGCAGTCCACTATAAGGTGCATAGTCGGGTCGTTCTCAGTGGCAAGTGCATGTCAGCCCCTTCAACTGAGAACAAGTCTCAACTAAAAATGAAAATAATAAGGAGCATGAGGATAATTGAGAAACAAATGTTGCGATGTAATACAGACAGTTTTTGTTGCAATGTAATAGACATTTTTTGTTGCAGTGTAATTGTAATTTTTCAGTGTGCCTGGTTTTCTGCCATAAGACAGACAGTCTTGTGTGAGACATGTGTGCTGACCGCATTCTTTTCTCGTCGCAGGTTGGATTTCAACGGCTTCTACACCGAGCGCTTGGAGAAGATGGCTATCGAGCGGAGTCAGAAAGCCGCTGCGTGACGTCACCCTGTTGTCTTAAAATGACAAACATCTGCATCTGCATCATAGCCAGGTGTCGGCCTCGTTGTAGCACTTCGACTTTCTTTATTTCATCCCTCTACAGAATGCCTGTAAAGAGCAGCAGTCGCTCTCCATTTTGTTCCGAAACTGTGTGAACCTTTGTCTAATCGATGAAGTGACTTGACTGTTGATGGTTCTGATGATGTTCTGGACTGGAGTGGACTGCAAAGCACTGATGTTATGCTTTTGTTACAAACATAACAAAACTCCTATTTAAACTTGTCTTACAAAAAAAAAAAAAAAAAAAAAACAATAACATTGAGAGTGAATGCACTCGTTTGAATTCCTTGAAAGTGTATTATGTAACTGTTGTTTATAAACGCCCCTTGCTTCTTTCCTCAACCTGGCCCCTTAATAAAGACTTATGAGAAAAAAAAGAAAGAAAAGGAAATGCTGTAGTGTACAACGGAAATGTCCGGGAGTGGTCATCAGCCCTCCCTCTTCGCCAGCTTGTTTCATATCTGCTAGAAAGCCAGGGCAGCGTGTGTTCCTGGATATGATAACGTAAATACAGAAAGCAGGCGGGGCCCCGACCCCAGCTAGATTAGGCTACATTGGTTACTTGGCACACATAGCTGCTCTAGACGCACGATGGGACACATGCTTATTGTTCTCTTTGCGATCAGCATATCTGGTGAGTTTTTGTTTTTATAACGATTGTTAATTTGTATGTGCTGGCTAACTCTAGAGTAGCCTAGGTACTCCATGCAACTGAGTTGAACAGAAAGTGTCAGCTTTACTGTTCGCAAACTTCTCAAGGTTAATATTTAAAAGGCAACCGTTTTTTGTGTAACTGCGGTGCACCACTGTGTCTTTTGCAAATAATCCCTTAAAGCTATTTCTGTAGAAATGTTTATTGGCAGTTCTGTAGGCTAATTCCTAATCGTGTTTGACTTCTTTATTCTGTATCTAAGCTGTCTTTAATGACTTTGTTCGTCCGCTGTCCCACGTTTCGCACTATGAAGTTGTGCGACCGGTGAAATTAAACAGCAGAAGCAGGCGCAGTATATCTGAACAGGTGGGTTGTCGTCGCACTTTTTTTTAGACCTTCCTTGCCATCTTACCTCGGGATTCAGTCTTTTTGCGACAACTTAAAAGTGTTGTAAGATGAATGCTGTTTATTTAAGTCATCAATCCAACAACATTTTCCCAGGATGGCGCGGTGAAACAGTATCCAGATGAACTTCAGTATGAGCTACACTTAGATGGAAGAAATCACACTGTTCATCTGGAGAAAAATCGGTAAATAACCAAACTTTCTGCTGTGGTGTGTCGCTCTCATTGATCTACCATGGGCGACATGGTGCGTTCCTACGGGTATGGAATGTCTTGCAAGAAGACTTTGGAATGTTACTTTGTGCGACTGTTAGTCTCCACCAAAAGATACAAATGACTTGTGAAACATCAAATAGAATTTTGTTGTATTCACATTTCATAATTGTCTTTATAGGCTCCTCATAGGAAATAATTACTCTGAAACACATTACAACCAGGATGGAACTCGTGTGACCACATTTCCAAATTTTGAGGTAAGATTTAACATTCACCTAGTAGATGGTTTAGAGCAGGGGTTCCCAAACTTTTCCACGACAAGGCCCCCCAAATACCACTAAGTTCCGTTCAAAGACCCCCTTGATGTGTTATTAAACCCATCGACAATACTATGGCAAATGTAAAAATACATTAAGCTAATCCTAATAATTATTTTAGCCACAAGCACTTCGTGATGGAGCATACAGTGTGTAAAAATGGCATAATTGGGGCTTTCTGCTATATGAGAGCTATCACTCTACTATTATTCCCATCCATTCCATTAGCATGGAAAATATAATGTTCAGATTTGCGACAAATTATTATAATGGCATTGTATAACAACCCTCATAGTAATAGGTATATTTTACATTTTTCAAATGTATTTATTTGTTGCTTTTATTTTTCCTTCCAACTTGCTGAGGCCCCCCTGGCACCCCCTCGCAGCCTCCACTTTGAAAACCACAGGTTTAGTGCACCCATTAGTTCAGACGCTCTGTTTGTGTATTAAATATTCTACCTGTGTTTTAATCGTAGGATCACTGTTACTATCATGGACACATCCAAGGCTTGGAGGATTCATCTGTTAGTGTTGGAGTCTGTAAAGGCATTAGGTATGGATATCAGATTAAACCATCGCACAAAACCAGAAAAGTCTCTGTACTTTTGACATTTTACGTTTCGCTGCTTTGAAATCAAGCACTGTGAGAAATCAAGTTCTGTAAACTTGATTAATAGGAAATCATGACTTCATAAGCTGTCACGACAAATTCGATGTGGACACATTTCGAGTTTTTTTTTTATGGCACCTTTTAAGTCACCATGAGAACCAATCCCTTCCTTATTGCGCAACTGTCACCTCACCCAGGAGGTGGCCAACAGGTATTTTGCAAGAGAAAGACAACTGTGAGAAAGAGTTCTAGCTGAGTTTTTTTCAGGGTTGATGCAATATTTGCGAGTTGCATAGATTTGCTGGATTTTTTTTTTTGGTTTGATTTGTGCCTCAAGTTCTCCAAAAGGAAGTGGAACTTGGCACAGGAAGACTTGACCCCCCCACACACACACACACACACACACACACACACACACACACACACCCCACACCCCACAAAACCCATTCTTATCAATCCCACAGAAAGTGTAAACTCCACCAGGCAAGAAAACCTGTAGACATTTTTGAATTTTTTTTTTTGTTTCACTGTTTATTCAGCGGTTTCCTGCGGGCGGCGCAGCAGGTGTACCTGATTGAGCCGCTGGAAGAGGGCCCAGAGGGGGACCACGCCATCTACAAGCCCCAGCACATGAGGGGCCGAACAGCCAAATGTGGCCTTTCCAACAGCACCGAGGAGGACAGCAGTTTTATCCAGCCCAGGGCAGCAGGAGTCTTAAGGCCTAATGGCCAGGTAACATCAGCCGCTTGATCCTTTCTCACCTGTGCGTCTGGATTATAATCTTCTCTCACCTGTGCGGCGCCTGTGTGTCCTGGGTTCAGGCCAGTGTCTTCTGTAAAGCACCTTGAGACAAAAGTTAAAGCTGCAGTTGGCAAGATTTTCGATCATATTCACTGAAACCGACACTATGCTCTGACAGAACAACATAAATCAGCCGGTTTTAGAAAAAAACCCACACTTCTACCTCCACCTAGAGCCTGTTACTTGTTTTGCAAAAATCCACAGCTCCCAGTTCTTCTGGTCTAATCAGAGCAGGACTGTGTGAGATCTGACTGTCAATCACAGTCTGGTGCGCACTGACGAGCACAAACTCGGTGGTATTGGGGGAGGGGCATGAGAGTTGTAAACATTAAAAAATTTGGCTAAATCCCTTCAATCTGTCAGACTTGCCAACTGCAGCTTTAATGTTAATGTTTTAATTGTGTATCAATAAGAGAAATTAAGCATAAAGCAGAATTAGTACAGCAGAAAAGCATCTGTCAAACACCATAAACATAAGTACAGATGTTTATTCTTACAGATAGACAACTGATCAGATCAAAGTCAAAGTCAGCTTTATTGTCAATTTCTCCACATGTACCAAACATACAGAAGAATCGAAAAAATCTTTTCTCTCTATCCCACGGTGAATGAAATCAAGTGCACAAGAAATAAAGAAATTTGTGCACTTTATTTCTTTCACGGTGGGAGAATTTTTTTTTTTTCCTTCTTCTGTATGTCTGGTACATGTGGAGAAATTGGCAATAAAGTTGACTCAGACCAGGTTTAAAGTGTGAGCTCTTATGGCAGAATAGATGTTAGGAGGAGCATAGAGTCTTGTGAGGGTCATATTACCAGTATTGTTCATATTTTATCCATAGTATCAATATTGAGGTCAAATATGGAGTAGCTCGCACATACAGTATAAAGTATGTATGTATGTACGTTTGGTGAATCTGAAAGTAACCAATCTTACTCTTGTGCTCCTCTTTCAGCAAAACAAGCCACATTTCAATACACCCCGTTATGTGGAACTATACATGGTGGTTGACAATATGGAGGTATGTGTCCAATTCATACAGTACTTCAAGCAATAGCCTACATTTATATCTTTCATTTGATGAGAATGTATGTGTTGTTGCTATGTGCTGTCTTTGTGAGGTTTGTATGTCTGAATATCAATCCGCAGTTCCTCAAATATAAGACCTTCGAGAATGTGCGAGCGAGGATACAAGATGTAGTCAATCACATCGACTTGGTAATGAACCTTTTCACCCTTTTGTAATGCTTTCACTTGTAATGCTTCCTTTTTAAGCTCAAAACTAATGTCCCACAATTATTTTAAACATTTAAAGATCGGTCTTGGTTTTTCAAAACACCTTGTCAAATACGATCTAAACTGAGAACTCTTTTTGTTCTTAAGATATTTTTATATTTCTTTCCTTCTTTCTTGTTCTTCTTCTTCCTCCTCTTCTTTTATTATGCAGTACATTATTATTTCATCTGTCTTGTTGTTATATTACTAAGTGTATAAGTGTGTGAAGTTAGCCCTCTGTGTTATATCTGTACGTGTGTGTTTGAATGAAAAGTGAGATAACAAAAGCAATGTACTGAACATCCTTGAATTCTCCGTTCCTCTCTGTGCTCCTCAGTATTACCAAGCTGTAAATATCCGAGTCCTGCTGGTCGGCCTTGAAGTGTGGACACAACAGGACAAGTTCATGGTCCATGGTGATGAGGGGAGAACCCTTGACCGCTTCATTGAATGGCGCCTGAATGACCTTGTCCCTAGGGCTCATCACGACAATGCAATGTTTGTCACGTGAGTATGGCTGACATTTTTACTTTTCTGTCAGTGAAATAAAAAATGTCTGCACACTGTCTTCTTTGCTCCCAAAGGTGAATTATTGGTACAACATTTTGACCACTCTAGTCTTCGTGAGATACATCGATCGTACATCGTGCAGATATTTTTTTCTTTTTCTTTTGCATCGTCCAGTATTTGACACCTATTGTAATATATATACTGTATACTGCTCAAAAGAATTAAGGGAACACAATTTTCCACAATTGTTAAAACACATTTTTTGAAACCTTCTATCCTTTTCTCCATTCTCAAACTACATTCTACATTCACAGAATATCTGACAGTTGTTGCGAAATAAAACACTCGCCTCAAAAGTTTTACTTGTGCTCAGAACCAAGTACTGATGCAGTGTATGATTGAAGTGTTCCCTTAATTTTTTTGAGCAGTAGATGTACGTCAGTGCCATGATGAAATGTGTGACTAACACTCTGGATCTTCTTCTCTTTACTGGTTTCTCCCCACAGCGGTATTGATTTTTTCAGTGACACTGTTGGCTTCGCAACCAGAAATGCTATGTGCACAGACAAATCATGCGGCGTTAACCAGGTAGGGTATTGCAATCAATCATTTTTATTGATTACTGTTTAGATAGATAGATAGATATACTTTATTGCCACAATGTTGGTGGTAATTGTTGTTACAGAAAAAGGTAGCTCAATCCAGTAATGGGGAAAAGAAAGGGGGAAAAAAGAAAAGAATACAAATCAGTTTTGTAGTGTTGGGAGTGGGAGTCTGATTGCTGAAGGGAAGAATCTATATTTGAAACGTGTAGTTTCAGTTTGCGTGGACCTTTAGCGTCCTCCAGAGACGAAGAAGCTGAAGTGGTTGTTTGTATAAGAGGGTCTCTGATTATTTTGGTAGCACAGTTTAAGGTGCGCTCAGAGTGCAAAAAGTGGACTCGAGTGCAATTATGTCAGAGACTTGGGTGACAACCCTCTTTTTAATTTCCTTTTGGTGCGACTGTCTGAGCTCCCATGCCAGTCTGTGGATGAGGTGATGATGCTCTCTGTGATGTTATGGTATTATTGCTACTTGATTATTAGATGAGCAACTGATTCCATATGTTTGAATGGGGTTTGGAAAATATGTCACGTTATATATGCTGTCATGTGTTACACAGAATGTGTTATAGGTTTATTACTTGTTATCACTTAGTTTATCAAGCGTTTCTTATGCGGTATTGTTTTGTATATTACCAGTATAGTATTTGTTTATTTTCATTAGGCTATTGTTGTTTGGCTATTGTTGTTGTTATTTGGTAGTCTTACCAACTTTTTTAATTGTTTACTGTTCAATTTAACTATTGTATTGTTGTTATTTGTATGTTGCTTTCGACAAAGCCAAATCCCATAACCATAACCATATGTGATGCTGTACCCACATTCTTAGCAGTGGAACATGGAGTGATGTGTGATGTGTAATGTCCTCTGGGGTCATTAACTCTTGTCTGGATCCAGGACTATCACGAGAACGCTCTCGCCTTGGCTGCCACCATTGCCCATGAGATGGGCCACAACTTGGGCATGACGCACGACGATCCTGACTGCAGCTGTGGGCCCACTGAGAGGAAGTGTCTGATGGTGGCGACTGTTGAGAAGCGTCCGTAAGCGTTTACTTGTATTTAAGTTGTACTTGTGTAGCTGTTTTACGGGGGCAGCCGTGGCCTACTGGTTAGCGCGTCGGACTTGTAACCGGAGGGTTGCTGGTTCGAACCCCGACCAGTAGGCACGGCTGAAGTGCCCTTGAGCAAGGCACCTAGAGCTCCCCGAGCGCCGCTGTTGTAGCAGGCAGCTCACTGCGTCCGGATTAGTGTGTGCTTCACCTCACTGTGTGCTCACTGTGTGCTGAGTGTGTTTCACTAATTCACGGATTGGGATAAATGCAGAGATCAAATTTCCCTCACAGGATCAAAAGAGTATATATACTTATAGCTGTACCTGCAGTATGCTATAACTCATCAAGGTGCGCAGGCTCCCCTCTATCCTCTGTGGCTCTTGTTTTGCTACCAGTTCAGTCACAGGACCCCAACTATTCTCTCTCTGTCTGTGGTCATTCTCAGCTGGACGTTCCCGAAGCTCTTTAGCGACTGTAGTCTGAAGCAGCTGAGTGAGTTCCTGCAGAGCCCCAGTGTCAGCTGCCTGCTGGACGCTCCCAGGCCGGACTCGCTGTACGGCGGCGCCGCGTGTGGGAACGGAGTGCTGGACACCGGAGAGGAGTGTGACTGCGGATCTGCGAAGGTAAGATTGGATAGATAGATAGATACGTACATACATAGTTTCTTTCTTTCTTTCTTCCCAAGGGGAAATTCAAGTATTTTGCTTGGCAGTAGATCGGCAGTAGCCTAGTGGCTAAGGAACTTGACTAGCATACAGTAGCCACTAAAAGTCGTGGGTTCGAATCCCGGCACAAACCCCCACCCGCAGTTGTTCTGAATGAATAAATAAATAGACTGCGTTGTTACTGACCAATCAGAGCTCACGAGGTAGTCTAATGTATGTAGGGCTGATCTTAGTCTAATGGGAGTTTTGAACAGGGCGTTGCTGGGTTTATCGTTTTGTAGTTGGAATGGAAGATTGTGAATATTTAGATTTATGGCTGCAACAATTCATCTTTTACTTGTCAACTATTAAATTAATCAGCAATTAGTTTTTGTAATAGATTAATCAGATTCAGTCGTTTTTAAGGGGGGGGGGGGATCAAAACTTTGATTTCAGCTTGAAAATTGTCTGGTTTACTGACTTACTGTAAATGGAATGTCTTTGGCGCGTTGACAAAACAAGACATTTCTGGGTGTCATCTTGGGCTTGGGTGAAACACTGATCAACAGTTTGTCAACTTATTAAAAAAATGTTGTTGACCTAGCAACTCATCAAGCTTGTAAGTTTAAGGATGCAATCTTCTGTGTTGCTCATTATTCCTAAACAAAGAAAGAATTCTGGGAAACAGGCCTTCCAAGAACACAGAGCAATTGAGTTCTAAATGTCTCTAAGGAGGATGGCTCAGCCTCACCCATAAAAGACAATAATAATGATCCATGAAAGAACATTTAGCGCTCAGGTTACACAAACAAATGACAACAAGCAAACTCACTGACAGCCTCCTCAGCCAGCCTTCCATCATACTCTTGGCTGCAGCTCAGGCGCTTAGAAGCCACTCTCCCAGCGAGGGTAAGTGGTGATTGCTGGTGAGTCCGACAGAGTACTGTGGATTACAGCCTCTGGCTCATAGTGTTCATCATGCCGGTACATTCACAGTTTCGTCATTCTCAGAGCTCCATGTGGTCTTAGTCAGACTTCCCTCTAATGGGTCTAGCAGAGAGCTTCACGTCTGTCCACGTCCATGTCCGTAGCCACCGGACTTGGCCAGCTCGAGTGGTTGCTGAGAGATCGTGTTCGTTGACTCACACCCTCGACTCACTTTCCCTGCCCCACCACAGCTGGTTTTGATGTGAGAAAACAAGCAAGCAACAGTCCTGGTCTTCTAAAGTCAGTGTTCTACTCCAGTGTCTTGTTAATATGTCATTAGTCTGAGTCATTGCTGTTTCTCTGTTAGTTTTTTTTTACGCTGGAACACACATCGGTTTGGAGAGAGGCACTGTTGTTATTTATTTATTTATTTATGTATTTATTTAAATTAAAATGGTCCGCTTTGTGGCCATAGCAGTAGTGCTGAAATGTAAACAGCAACATTAATTTCATTCTTTTCTGGCCAAGCTCTGTGTGTAATGTCATCTCAGGTCATCCCCTCTGTGTCACTCCACAGGACTGCCAGAACCCCTGCTGTGATGCGTCCACGTGTCGTCTCACCGCAGGATCAGTGTGCGCGGACGGAGAGTGCTGTGAGCAGTGCCAGGTACCAGCATATCTGTCTCATCTTCTCATCTCATCTCATTATCTTTGCATCAAAGATCCTACAGCAGAGCAGGAGTGCTCCAGAATCTTTGCGCTGCATCTCTGTATGTTCGGTTTTTTTTTGTTTTCTCTAGCGTTGCGAAATACTCCTTTTTTGATCTGGTTTGTGATGTCCTTACATGAACTGTAGTTCAGTTGCCAGATCTGTTCCTGTTCCTTGTTTTGCAAACTAGTGTTTTGTAATGAAGTTTTCAGTAGATCTTTAAGTTTGTCTTTGTCTCAGAGCTCAGCTTTAGAAAGTGCTCTGGTAGTCACTTTCGCTTGTGTATGCTTTGGAGTATAGCCTTTCTGTTATTAGTCCAGTGCCTGCTGTGAAACTGCATAATGGACGACCGGAGACCCTTTGGATCTGATCTCTCATAACAACAGGAAACAGAAGGATTGAGAGCGCCCTCAACTCTCCTGTTCTGGAACAATAACAGAGGCCCTCATGGCAAAAGAAAACAATGCCTTTTATGAATCCTGAGGAAACCGGACAAATTGATTGCACCAATACCTTAAACGCGTTGTTTAACTAATCTCCTGTTTTTCTTGTGTTTGTTTGTTTCTGTGTTTGTTTGTTTGTTTGTTTGTTTGTTTAGATCAAGCAACCAGGGAGCGTGTGCAGGGCAGCAGCCCATGACTGTGACCTAGCTGAATACTGTACCGGGAGTTCTGGAGCCTGTCCCGAAGACTCCTTCAAGATGAACGGAGTGGAATGTAACTATGGCAGAGGCTACTGCTACAATGGCATGTGCCCGAGTGCAGAAGGACAGTGCAAGAGACTGTGGGGCCCAGGTAGCGTTACGTTTTCCAACTGTCATTCACAGTCTCTTACTGGCTGGCTCGCCAGGTGCCTAATCTAAATTAGAACAAAGTACAAAGAATCGTGATGTGGAAATGTTGGGAAGGACAAGTTGAAAATATGACATTTAGGAAAAATAGTTTTAAAAAAAGTGTATTATCCTTAGTCTCCAAATGTGTTTTTGATGTGTTGTATTGCAGGTGCTCAGGCACCTCCCGAGTGCTTCCATTACAACTTGAAAGGGGTGGCAGAAGGCCACTGTGGAGTGTCTGGTCGAAAGTACAAACGCTGCTCAGACAGGTACAGCCATTTTAATGGACCTAAATATTCAAGACATGGTTGATGAACAATGAACTGTGCAAAGTTGAATTGCACTCCGCTTATTTTGCATGCAAAAGAAAAAAAAATCTTCCCCTTCAAAACTGAAAGACTGAAAAAACTGAACTGAAAAACTGAAATGCAGATTTCAGCATTTCAGCTATGAATAAATGTCTGCGAATGAATGAGTTTCGAGAGCATTTGGATTTGCTTTTCAGTATCATTTCAGTAGTCTAGTCAGCCTATTGCTCAGCTCAGTGTTGTTGTAGGGAAATTCCACACAAAACTGTCACATCCATAACACAATACCATGGTAGTTGGCGTTATGGATGTGACAGTTTTGCATGGAATTGCCCTATATCAATTTAATTACATCTACTGTATATATCATAAAAGTGAATGTAAATTTGCTTCTGCTAGACTTACTTTTCACTACTACTGTACAACACATTTACAAAACAGGGAAATCAGATTAAAGTAACTGGTTTAAATGATTTAACATGCCACATGTTCACGCTACAGGGACATGGTGTGCGGTAAGCTGTTCTGCATGGGAGGGAATAAGATTCCCTTTGTTGGCCGCGGTGGAGGCTGGACATCGCGCGAGTGCTTCTTTGTGACCGATGACACAGACATTCATGGGTTTGGTATGGTGCCAACCGGCACCAAGTGTGGTCTAAACAAGGTGAGAACGAGGCCCCTAACATCCGCACGCTCATACCCATAGCCATGCCAAATTTAGATTTAATACGATTTCTTACCTTACACAGAAGAATTCAGAAATAAATAGCACAATGGTATTGTTTTATATATATGCCTTTTCTTCTGAATGTTTTAATGCAGAAGAAACCAATTGGTCAAACAAAAATGCTCTATTAATCAAAATTAGGCATGGCTATGAAAAGTGAATATACAATATGTACAAATGGATGAATGAAGGTATGAAGGTATTGCTGAGTTTTTAGCATTATTGCCATCTTTGAACAGTGTGTGTGTGTGAGAGAGAGAGTGGTTGTGTGTGTGTGTGTATGTGTGTGTGTGTATGAAGGTATTACTGAGTTTTTAGCATTGTTGCTATCTTTGAACAGTGTGTGTGAGAGAGAGAGTGGTTGTGTGTGTGTGTGTGTATGAAGGTATTGCTGAGTTTTTAGCATTGTTGCTATCTTTGAACAGTGTGTGTGTGAGAGAGAGTGGTTGTGTGTGTTTGTGTGTGTGTCTGTGTGTGTGTATGAAGGTATTGCTGAGTTTTTAGCATTGTTGCTATCTTTGAACAGTGTGTGTGTGTGAGAGAGAGTGGTTGTGTGTGTTTGTGTGTGTGTGTGTGTGTGTGTATGAAGGTATTGCTGAGTTTTTAGCATTGTTGCTCTCTATGAACAGGTATGCTACGACCAAATGTGCCAGGACATCAACGTGTATGGAAACGAAAACTGCGCTGAAAAGTGCAACAATCATGGGGTGAGGCACTCATAACATCGTTCATAACACCTGCTTTCTCATATCAGAGCACATCAAGCTCCTGAGACAGGATCTTGCACTTGAAGTATTAGTTAGACAGGAAAAGAAGAGATTACCTAACTTGGCTTGTGTGTGTGTGTGTGTGTGTGTGTGTATGTTTGAGTGGTTTGTGTGTGTGTGTGTGCTGATTTAAGTGCTGTTGTCATTGTGTGTTTTTGTTGCGGTTGTGCCTTTTGCTAATCCGCTACACTTTGCTGTTGTAGGTGTGCAATCATAAAGGAGAGTGCCACTGTGACATCGGCTGGGCTCCACCTGACTGCAGCAGCAGAGGATACGAGACCCATGGTAATGAAGTCTGCATGTTATTGACCGTTTCAAGCAAAGATTCTACAATCTTTGGTTTCAAGAGAGTTCCATTATCAGCATCATAGTTGTTCCCACAAGGCTTCCGTTTTAACATTCCATATGTTATTTTAATGAAGCGGAATTAGATTGGGAACAAAATAGAACGTTCAAGCATTGTTTTTGTTTTTGTTGTTGAAAGGGTCTATACATCTCTCATCATGATGACAAGCATCGTAGCATATAGACCCTTTCAACTGCATAAAGAAACATGTGCGTTCCCAAGGCATTTCCGATGGCACAGAAAACAAGCTATATTGAGCTAATTTTATCTTGGGAACAAACAAAAATAAAATTGAAAAAAAGTAGACATTTTGTAGAGCATTACACTAAAGTCAGACTCATTTTAATTTCAAAGTATCAGCGTTGGTTTTGAACATTTCAACTGGAAACCCCACTAGGAACAGATTGAAAGGGTCTATATTGCGTTATCTTGTATAGTGTGATGTGGCATGTGATGGTGTGGTATGGTATTATGATTATTATTTCCTGTCAGAGTGGTGTATACAGTAAAGTAAATGCTTATAATGCCTTGCTAGATACTAGCTGCAATCACAGAATTTTAAAGTATTTTCCTTAAAATGGCACAAACCAATTAACCAATGACCAAAATAGTTGGCGGTTACTTTGATAGTTGACAACTACAGTAAGCAATTAATCGTTGCAGTCCTACTATTAAATGACTGTGTGTGTGTGTGTGTGTGTGTGTGTGTGTGTGTGTGTGTGTGTGTGTGTGTGTGTATGCGCAGGTAACAGTGCAGTCATCATTGGTGTGAGTGCAGCTGGTGCTGTGATCTTACTGCTAGCTCTTCTGGTCGCAGTGACCAGGCTCTGCAAAAAGGGAAAAGCAACCAGATTCTTCTGTAAAAAGTAAGTATTTTTTATTTTCAGGGTTCCCACGGGTCATAACCTGACCCTAGCCAGATGAATTTCGTTCCGCTATAGCTCCGCCTAGCTTCACTCACATCCATCTGGGACCTCTTCCATTGAGAGTGATTTCTGCAACCGACTTTATGGTTTAGCCAATCAGGACGCAGGGCGGGAGTTTCATAGATGTGACATAGCGTAGAAGCGACTGTGACACTGTTATTAGCGTCACGGGTTGGCTTCGATGTGAGTGGTTGAAGTAGCACGTCAATAGATGACGGACAAGTGGCTTATTCAATCATATGCAAGCATTTTTTGATTAGGCCCAGCCTTCTAAAGCAACACTTCAATGGATCGGTTCCAGATGGATGAGTGGAGCTAGGCGGAGCGAAATTCATCTGGCTAGGGTCAGGTTACACGGGTCATGGAATTTCTGGAATATCATGGAATTTTAATAAAGATAATGGATAAAGGATAGACCCAGACATGGAGTCATAGCCTAGAAATCTAGACGCACCATAGCGGCAGCAAATTACATTTGCTGCCAGGGCTAGTCTAGCAACTCTCGGTTGGCTTGTGAGCTGGAAAAATTAAACTTCTATCAGGCCAATTAAATCGTGTATAGAGACGTTAGGCGGGCTTAACATAATGATTGATGGCAGAGTTGCAACAGTTTGGCTTGAATTCCCTGCTACTTGAAAACAAAGAAGATGGATGTTGCTGTTGGCAAACAGCTGATTTTGGCTTATAAACAGAGTGTGAATTACCCCATCATAATTGGGGGGTACTGCTCCTTCACTTCTTCTATGACCATCATGGTCCACTACCATATCAATCCCCACCGTGATCACCAAGTGCAACATGTGTTGTGCAACACACACAAGGTCTAAACATGCGACAAACTGATAATCAGTAGGCTACAGAATATCTCATCGTTCTTATATATCCTGTCGTCTCCCTGCGGCCTGCTCACGGCTTTCATCCTGTGCCTGTCTGCTGAGCACCCCTTTCCTTAACACATATGAACAGTGTATAAAACCTAACTGCACCTACACTTTTAATGTAATTGTTTGTAGATCTTAGTGTTAATATTTCCTGTTTACTCTTTTAGCACCAAAAAAGTGCCTGATGTCTGTGTGCCCTTTCCTTCTCCTCATAGTGTCTCTTTGAATAAAATAAAATCCTGGTTTCATTAAGATAGTATCAGGGTTCTCAGATGAAACTACATTTATCAAGCTAAAAATATGAAATAATAGAATGTAAAAACAATACCAACCAATTAAAAACAAATTCTAGCACATACTATTTAGCCTAGGCTACTTGGGTCTTTTTATGTTTCCACAGGTTTCACTGATGTTATGTAGCCTAGGCTTAGCTACTGTACATCAGACCCTCTTATGCATAGGCTAATATAATAATATAAAAACACAGGATCTGTGCCAAACTAATTTCAAAAGGGCACAATAATTTATTCAAGATAAAATGAGAATAATCATAGGCTATGGAGTTCATCTCCTTGGAAATGACAATCGATTTTACCTCACCACAATGTAAAGCTTGATTTAAATAGAGAATTAGCCTATCTTGCTAACTAACCTTGGTAACTAACCAAGGCCCACTTTACTAGCCTCAGTGGGTAAGTAGCAGGTAAGTAGCCAGTAATTCAATGTATGAAGATGTGACACGATGAAAGAACAAAACACGTTTATAAATGAAGGTTGTAAAATAACACATCTTCAACAAGCTAGACGTCAGCTAGCAACTTACATTTACCCATGCACGTCAGCAGCAAACTGAATTTAGCCTACTGAAGGAATTTACCTAGCGTTTTGTCATTCAACGTTGACACTTGCTTGTGAAGTTGAAGTCGTTCTCTATCTCAGTTGCTCAGTGGTTAAAAATGGTACGGTCCACAATAGGGGTGTCTGAAATCGCTTTACATTAAAATGTTCCTACGGTGAAAATAGGAGTTGACTTGTATTGTAACTGTAATGATATTTTTCACAATATCAGAAAAATTATCTGACCCCCCCAAAACTGATATTTCTGTCTCTTTGGGGGGTACTGGGTCTTCATTGGGGGGTATAGTACCCCCCAGTACCCCCTGTAATTCGAACTATGCTTATAAAGTTGTGCTTGTTCCAATGCCAATGATATTTGAAGCTCTAAAACTCAAAACGCTTGTGTCTGTGTGAGGTGTATAGTTTTGACCCACACATGCCCACCGTGTCATTGTCTCCTGCAGGAAGCCTCACTCAGGGAAGCTGACGCCATCCTACCAGAGGGACCTCGCCAGTGACGGCCAGCTCACACAGCCGCTCCACATCAGCCAGCCGGTGTTCATGGAGACCACGTCCAAGCGGATTGATGGCCCCACGGTGATAACCGTCATGCCCTCCCGCCAGGCACCATCGGTGAGCAACCAATCTCATTGTTTGTTTAGTAGTCCACTGAACAACGAGCAACCGATCTTGATTGTTTGTTTAGTAGTCCACTGAACAACGAGCAACCGATCTTGATTGTTTCTTTAGTAGTCCACTGAACAACGAGCAACCGATCTCGATTGTTTATTCAGTAGTCCACTGAACAGTGGCAACCATAGTTCAGTTTCGATTTACAGGCATAACCAGCAATGGCATTAAACTTGGTAATGTTGCTTGTTCGTGTACAGTCAAATATATACCAATATATAAATACATACACAACACAATTTTTGTTAATTTCTGTTAAGTTGTTGAACAACATGAACACAGATATCTCTGTTGCTTTGCAGCCACCCACAAACTCACCAAGACTGCCAAGTCAGGGGCATAATACCCAGGTAAGCGCTGCATTAAACAGACTTTCTTACTTTTAAGGCTTTCGGACGTTTCAACACGTAAACTGTGCATGAATTGTATGTGGAAGTGAAACTTGAAACATTATTTTCTTTCTTTCTTTCTTTCTTTCTTTCTTTCTTTCTTTCACTTAGTCACACACTTCTTTTAAGACACTCTTACTGTGCTTCTTACACCCCACAATTAAATGTATGTAGGACATTCCTTTTTCACTAGTCAACATCTGGAACAATAAATGAAGCTAAGTTTAGCCTATCGCCTGCAGAGCTCTGTCTGAACCAGTTCAGATGTGTCAGCGTGTTGCTGGAAAAGTCCTATCTCTCTCTGTTGGAGAGAAACACTCATGGATAGACGCGAGCTGGAGCTAAATGATGCACAAAGCTGGTCTTAGGTGATCTAATGGAAATGTGTTGGTTTTTGTCTCCCTGCAGATGAGGCCTATGCCCCCACCGAAGCCCTCGCCTGCTGCCCCTGCAAAGCTGGTGAGTGTGTCTCACGTCCTTATGAGCATTAGTAGACCACTGGAAGAATGATGTCAGTTGAGCCACTTCGTTCAAACATGGCTTGCCACACATTTTGCACCATATCTAATATGTGTTTCTCTCTCTTCTCTCTCTCTCTCTCTCTCTCTCTCTCTCTCTCTCTCTCTCTCTGTGTGTTGTGTGTTGTTTGTGTGTGTGTGTGTGTGTGTGTGTGTGTGTGTGTGTGTGTGTGTGTGTGTGTGTGTGATTGTAGGCCCATAAGCCCTCTCCACCTCCAGTGCCCCCAGTGAAGCCATCTGTGGCCAATGGAGACTGGAATCACACACAGGTCAGTATAACCCTGACGCACATCTACTGCTTTTTAACCGCACCAGATACACAGGGACGTTCAACCCGAACGCCCATCTACTGCTTTTTAATCGCACCAGATAAACAGGGACGTTTGAAGTTGCTGAAGTGAAAAATGTTCACACTTGCAAACAGTTTGTTGTCTGCTTTGAGTTCACTGTGAGCATTTGCACTCATACATGGTTTGAGGAGGTAGTTCTCAGTGTGCATGTGGATATTACTGTTGAAATTGAGCAATTTGTAATGTTTGCATGAATACGTTCTTGTAACTGTAACTGTTCAAACAAAATATGTTTGCTTCAAACATTTGTCTCTGTTCAAAGAATGTTTAAAAATACAACTCAGTATTACTATAAATGGTATTAGTCTTAGTAGTATCCATATCAGTATGAGAAGTCCAGCGTGATTCTTCTGCTGGGAAGAGAGCCATAACCATGCATAGATCCACCCACAATAAGTGCTTGACACACATTAACTGACGATTTGGTTTATGCGGCACTCTTAAAAGCAGCTCTTCATTTCACGATTGAGCTGCACACACTTAGAGAAAGAGATTAACTGACGCAAATTGGACATTTGGCTTGCGTGCACTCTTAACAGTGAGTTCATTATATCTGGGAAATGAGCATCACAGCACTTCATTTCACTGTGGTGAGCTGCAGCACAATGGTCCTCTTAGAGAAAGAGATCCTGTCGTGCATAGTCTGCATAGCGGACAGTACATTTCACAGCTGAAGTTTATCCCGGTGTTTACAGTGCGGCTGGGACTCAATCTCCCTTTTTCCCACCAATTTCTTTCCTTTTTCCTTTTTTTTCCTCATCTACAGTCAGGAACAGGAAAGCCGGCGTGGAGGCCTCCCACCATTCCGAGATGATGACTCGGAGCGAGGTCATGGCGTGAGTCACCCAATCAAAGCAAAGCCGTCCTCAGATTAACATCTCCGAGCCAGACCACTGTTCCGGTGCAGACCTGCCTCTGAGAAGGCTCCTTTGAGACTCTCAGGAACAAAGCCTTGGTGTTTCAGGTACACATGAGGAATTAGGGATATACAGGAGGACATGCCTCTGATGTCAGATTAATGTCAGATTTGTTCAAAATGTTTGCTCAAAGTTTTTTTAAGGTTAGGGTTTATTGTGTATTGTTTATAGGATCCCCATTAGCTAAGTATAGTATATATATACTTTCTTTTTTTTGATCCCGTGAGGGAAATTTGGTCTCTGCATTTAACCCAATTGGTGAATTAGTGAAACACAAACAGCACACAGTGAACACACAGTGAGGTGAAGCACACAGTGAGCTGCCTGCTACTGCCTGCTACTTCGCTTTCGGGGAGCAGTGAGGGGTTAGGTGCCTTGCTCAAGGGCACTTCAGCCGCGGCCCACTGGTCGGGGCTCGAACCGGCAAGTCCAGAGTGCTAACCAGTAGGCCACGGCTGCCCAAAAGTCCTAGCTATTCTTCATGGGGTCTGACAGTACAACGTTAAAAGTAGTTTGTTTGCACTGTTCCATGTTGTTCTGCTGTGCTCTAAGAGTTGAGTTGTAGAAGTAATGAATGTCACTCCTTTTAAATGCACTTTCTTAATTTTTTTACCATCCACTCTATGTGTATTTTAATATTTATTGTTGAAAGTATTTAAATACAGAGCTGCCAACCTTCACGCATTCGATTGGTGTAAGAGTGCATGGAGCTAATCAAATGAATGAATCTCACTCGCAATGTGTGAGAGTTGGCAGCTCTGTTGAATATAATGTAATATAATGTCATATTTTCTGTAAGAGGACGAAAGTGTCAGTTGAATTAAAAAAAATAACTATGAAATTGCATTGGTCTTTGTCTGTATGTTGTGTACAACACACCACTTAACTCAAACCTGTGATCAGGATGATAAACATGTCTTAAACATGTAATGCCAGATACCACCATCTCCTGTGGTCAAATGAAACAACTTAATTAAAAAATGTAAAGCTGCAGTTTAAATCTAAAGCTCTAACTGGATTCCAATGAAAATGGTCAGCAATGTTAATCTGGAACTAAGGCCCGATCCCAATTCTCTGTCTTACACCCATTCCCCTTAGTTTTGCACGTTCACATGAGCGCTGAATGCAGCCAGTAAATTACTGAAAGAACAGAACAGAAGGTTAAGGGTCAAAGGTCATTATGACCACCACGCCAGATACAAGGAAGTTTATTGTCACATGCATATAGTTACTGGAAGTAAGAAATGCAGTGAAATTATGTCTGGTGTCAGCCTATTTGTGCAAAGTGGGGGGTAAATAGTGCAGTAGAAGAGTGGTTTAGTAGATTAAATGGTAAGGGCTGCATAAGAAAGGTGGGGGAGGATTGGAATTGGGGGGGGGGGGGGGGCACCAACAAGGAGCACCCAAGAGCAACAGGGGCAAGGAAAAACTACCTTACCAAGGAAGAAACCTTGGGCAGCTCCAAGGGGCTAATCCAACTGCCAGGGGTCTTGGTGTGTGTGTTGGGGGGGATGACGGGAGAGATGGGATAGTGTGCTGTGTATGTGGGGAGAGGGCAGTGTGCAATATGTGTGTTGGAGAAGCTTCCTCATGAGACAATGTGCTGTGTATTGGGGGGGGGGGACAGTGTGCTGTAAGTATGTTGGGGATATGTGTTGGAGAAGCTTCCTGATGAAATACTGTGCTGTGTATGTAGGGGGGGGGGCAGTGTACTGCAAGTATGGTGAAGGGACTTACTATTTCAAGCAGAGTACTGTATGTATGATGTATGTGAGTGATGAAGATGTGTGTGTGGGCGGGAGGGGAGTGTAGCAGTGACTGTGTGTAGTTGTGTGTGTGGGTAGGTGGGGGCAGTGTGCTATGTAGGATGTGTGTTGAAGAAGATCCTGAAGACAATGTGCTGTGTATGTAGGGGGGCAGTGTGCAGCAAGTAGAGGAGGCTTATTGTAGCAAGCAGTGTGCTGTATGTATGTGAGGTGATGATGTAAGTGTGTGTGTTTTTACAGATACCATTGTAACTGAAACAGGAAAGCCCACGAGTTTCAGGGACAAAATGAAACCCTGTTGCACATTAGTGGTGAATCAGTCTTAATCCAAGCATGCAACAGTACACATGAATGATGTCACTTCTTTCAGTATAGGGTGGATACTGGCCTGGGTGTCAGTTCTCAGAAGCAGTCATGCCTCGAGCTTAAAACTGACCACAGACAATGCCTGTTGGGGGTGAGGGAGATGGGACAGAACTAGGGTTGCAAAGGGGCGGAACATTTCTGGTAAATTTCCGGAAACTTACCATGGGAAGTTAAGCTGGGGAATTTTGGAAATATTCCAAATTGGAAACCATCATGGAATGATGGAAGGAAATTATGGGAATTTACGGGAATTAACTGGGAATTTTGGGCAATTCATACAAACTGTTTCATATACAAACATTAACATTTTGTTTCGTAATAAGCAATATGATTTGTATGTTCGTATTTTTGCTTAGCTTAGCATACAAAGCTGGCTAGCATGCTAGCGGGAATCCTATTCTCTGCCTATGGTTTACTAGCGTGCTAAACTAGCAGCACTGAACTGCCCAAGATACACCACACCACTCAACAACAAAATCTGATTGGTTGGAACATTTTCCCCCATGCATATAAACGCTAACCTGACCCTAGCCAGATGAATTTCGTTCCGCTATAGCTCCGCCTAGCTTCACTCACATCCATCTGGGACCTCTTCCATTGAGAGTGATTTCTGCAACCGACTTTATGGTTCAGCCAATCAGGACGCAGGGCGGGAGTTTCATAGATGTGACATAGCGTAGAAGCGACTGTGACACTGTTATTAGCGTCACGGGTTGGCTTCGATGTGAGTGGTTGAAGTAGCACGTCAAAAGATGACGGACAAGTGGCTTATTCAATCATATGCAAGCATTTTTTGATTAGGCCCAGCCTTCTGAAGCAACACTTCAATGGATCGATTCCAGATGGATGAGTGGAGCTAGGCGGAGCGAAATTCATCTGGCTAGGGTCAGGTTATATAAACGCACCATAGGTTTCCTTTATGTCTAGCAGCCTATGCCAATTGCTGTGTGCATGTGATTGACATATGTGCAGGGTAGAAATTCGACTGAAATTGCATTAAATCAGGTTGTTTTAACTAATATTAGACTGCAAGATAGGGTTTTGTCCACTACATTTAAGTTCCCTGTTATAGACTAACTTGCCATATTAAAAATTCCCAGTTTATTCCCATTAATTCCCGTTTATTCCTGTTAATTCCCATATATTCCTGTTAATTCCCATGGAAAGTTTCCAACTTTGAAAATTCCCGGAATTTTGCAACCCTAGACAGAACAGATGGTAAGAGACTAATTCGTTGCATAATATGATTTATAGTCATAGTTGAGTTGAAGCAGAGACTTTCTAATGAGGAGACACAGCACTCAAAGAATCTCCCATAGAAATAAATGGGGTTAGTTCGTAATGAAAACATGGCAGTCGTCTACACATATTCCGCCGCCAAAACTTGAATTTTGAATAGGCTACATCGTGCCAATCATGTGGTATGCGTGTGTGTGAATACATTGTGTCAATCATTTGTTGTGGTCTCACAGCTGGAGCCAGGTTGGTGTCGGTGGTTGCCTAAAAGGACTTTGGTTGAAGCAAATTCTTCATAAAAAGTTAAGCTATATAAAGTGATGATGAATACTGTATACTACACAATAAAAGGCTATTTTGTGTTTATAATGGCTCACTGTGTGTGCTTTAGCATACACTGTGGCTGTGTAATTTGAGATACAGAATTCTGCTTCAGAATTCATTTGAAGCAGCACTGCCATCTTTTCCAGCAGTGATTCTTTCCTGTGATAGGAATCGCTAATGGAGAAGAGAAACGTCAAGATGTGAGTAGCCTATGAGTCTCAAAGGCGTTATCTTACTGTATATGGCACTCAGTCATCTTCAAGTGCCGAGTTTGCAGAAGTGTTATAGATGACAGAGTGATGAGCAAAGAGGAGTCAGTTATCCACAATCTGTTTCCTGTGTCTGTACGTACGTGTGCATGTGTGTGCCTTACAAAATGTTCCATGTCTAATACAGACATGTTCGCCAAAGGTTCCACAGTCTGGAAAAAAATCTGACAGAAGTGCATACATGGTTAGCCAAAACAGCCTTAAAATTGTTTTCTGACTCAGATACCCTACACATAAATCTATACATCAGGTTAGGTAAAGCAGCAGGGCAGGCAGGTACCCCGAAACTGACAAACATGTCTTGCACTGGAGCTTCTTGGAGCTCTGCAGCAGCAGCCTCATGCTGTCATTATAAGCCACTATCTTCTGTAGTGCACAAGGGTACTTGAAATCATTGATTATTTTCAAACATCTTTAATCAGCCTAGCTCATCATTATCATCATCTTCATCATCATCATCATCATCATCCTGTCATGAGTTTACATGCTTGAAACAAATAATGTTCACAGATTGAGATTGTAGGCCCTACAAGGCATTGGCCTAAGCTCCAGAATGGATCCATCCATCCAGACAGTGATGTTTTTTTAAATTAATAAGATGCACATAGACGCATGTGTACTGTATACAAGCAATCGCGGTTGTGCCAATTTTGCCTTTGTGAGAGCTTTGCAAAACAATGTTAATTCAATACCGTCCATAGCTCTGGAAAGAGTGTCTTTTTTAGACTGTGCCCTACCTTTCAAATGTGTTGTTTTGGGTCAGAAGAAGAAAAATGGTACTGAAGAATAAATAAATTTTATAAAAACGTTTGAACCGTACACCACATTTTGAACATTAAGGTATATTTGTAATCCTTGGATGAGACCGAACTCGACGCACCCCATGACGTCAATTTCCGCCATGTTGGATCTTCCGCCATATTGTATTTCATCAAAAACACTTAAAAGTAATCAAAGGTCACAAAGTTTGTCTGATTTTCACGAAACTTGACGCAGATGATTTTCCGACCATGTCTCACAAATGCATTGCTTTTTGCAGCCATATTCAAAACCTATCGCTCGTCGTGACCAATCAAGTTTGGCAGCGAAGCCGCCAAACAGGAAGTGAAGTGATCTCAGCAAGGCTTTTCGCTCAATACATTTGATGACTTTTGACCCATCGACACCAAACCTGGTACGTAGACTCGGGGACACATCCTGAGGACGCACAGTACATATAGTAATGTTTGACCACTAGGGTGGCGCTAGAGGAACAGGAAGTGCTGATGCATGTCAGTTGCAGTGCAGTGCAGTTGAGAGACCCTGGGCAATGGGCAAGTGGTGCAGTAGAGACCTTTAGGCAATTTGCAGGCGAAGCAGTTGAGACCTTGGCAATGTCAAATTTATCTGCCATCTCGGCGGCTCAAGTATCTGCAAAGAGCTTGGCCCCCTCATTGCTGCTTGGCAGCTATATTTATTATTATTATTATTATTATTATTATTACTATTATTACTATTAAAACAATACAAAAGTAATTGCATGGAAAAGATCTGATTTAAAAAGTAAACCTTTTTAGAAGAGGAACATATGGTTAATCCTCAAAAGTATACAACAGTAACTTCCCCAATTAGTTCAGTTCAGAGATCACAATCTCTTACCCAAGCACGCCTGGTTGCACGATACATTTTATTTAGAGGTGGCTCTTGCAAGATACATTACAGGCAAAATCGTACACCGAAATGAGAAACCACTTCATTAATAGCATTGCGTTGTTAGATGAAATAACAGATTACTCATCTATCTTGCAAAATGTGGCAACTCACATTGATCAACAAATTCAAGAGGATTTCAAGAGAATGTTTCAACTTGAGAGTGGAAATACCCTGTAGTCTTAAAACATCTTCACACACATTTCTACTGTAGAATACCACAGATGTCTGTCACACACGACAGATTAAGTTGTTTTTTTCCAGTATTTCTGAGACATCATTTCCTATCTGATTTGTTTAAAAAGGCCCTGAGGGGGGCACATGTTCATCTGCAATTACTCCAGCTTACACATTTGGCAGTTTAAATACCTATGTGTTATATTATATGTTGAGTTGGCCTTTAAGGCGGTTGTAATATAGGGGCTAAGAAGCTGGCCTATGCAGTGGCCAGAAAACTTGTATGTTTGATTCCCAGCTGCAGCTGATGTTCTGACTGTTTGGCACTTGACGCTCTTACCCTGAGTTGGCACTGTATTAATTGACAGATGTTGGTCATATTGGGTAAAAGCCTCAGCCAGATGAACATACAGACAATCATATACTGTATGTAAAAAGAGGACAGCTGAAGTAACACTGCACTGCACTCTTAAAACTAATGTTGAAAACAACACAACTTTGTTTGTTTTTAATAGATAGATAGATAGATAGATAGATAGATAGATAGATACTTTATTGATCCCCAGGGGAAATTCAAGAATGAATGATATGGTACATATAATACATCTCTGTTTCCAGATAGGGACTATGCAGTTTGTGTTGTTTCCTTTTTTTATTTGTTACACAATATGTGTTGAAAATAGCACAACTTGCATTGTTTTTTACACATCTCTGTGTCCAGATAGGGACGCCACATTCATTTTAAGAGTGTGTATGTAACATTGCATGTCAACACCATTGTATTGTAACATTGTATGTCAACACTATCTTTTTATTGCTCATCATTTTGCCAGTTAAATTTGATGTTTGGCGTTTCTCTTGGCCTGTTTGGTCTTGTTGTCTGCTCCTGACTGGCGACGGCAAACATGTCCTACGTTTCCTCTCCCATCAGCGCTATCAAGCAGATCGGTTTGGCAGATGCCCAACACAAACACCTCCGACACCCCTCAGGAATGATTAACATGGGACACCATGGCTCCACACTCCTGGTGAACCATGTAGGGCCGGGCACAAAGGCAAAGCCTCAGTGGCGGTATGGAGGGCATGTTGGTGTCTGCCCTCCTAATTGGAACTGAACCCTTCCCGGGCAGGGTTGCGCTTCCCAAAACCATAGCCGCTAACCTGTTAGCAACTTAGTTGGTTGGCAATGGGAAATTGCATTGCAACCAAGAAAGTTGCTTACTTAGTTACCAAAACCATAGTCGCTAACCTGTTAGCAACTTAGTTGGTTGGCAATGGGAAATTGCATTGCAACCAACAATGTTGCTTACTTAGTTAGCAACTATGGTTTTGGGAATCGCGCCCCAGGGCAGCAAAGCTCCCAGAGATAGAGGGCATGTTGGTGTCTGCCCTCCTCGTTGGATCTGGACCCTTCCCAGGCAGGGCAGCAGAGTTCCCAGAGATAGAGGGCATGTAGGTATCTGCCCTCCGCCTCCTCACTGGAACTGCCCCACACTTAGCTGTTTTTTTTATCTGTGGATTTGGTGAAGGGAGGCTGGCTGACTCACAATTGTGACACTTAATTGGTGCTATTAATTGACCTGGGGTTACACTGCCTTGCCTTGATATACAAACACAGGCACAAATAAGGTTTACAAAACTGATTCAGGGTAAGAGTTTTAGCACAACTCTCTTCTATCTTCTGTACAGATCTTTTCCATGCTAATTCAAAACAAATTAAATGCTCAAAAATATATTTTACGAAATACAAGAAACTAGTAAATAGTGCAACATGGAGAGGTGAACTCAGGTGAACACAATTCTGTGATGACTGTGCTTCACTTAGTAGTGATTCATGGATAATTATACACATTCAGTCCCTCCTGGTTTAGAAAAGAGTCAGTACATCACATCTGTTATCTGCAGCACAAACTATGGTCTTGTCCGTGTCCTGTCAGTTTCTCTGTAATGGAATGAATAGAGAGGATGTGCACTATAGCCTTATAGGAAAGACTGCTGCAAATACTGTATAGGTCACTGTGGTGGTGGTGGTGGTGGTGGTGGTGGGATATGTGTGACTAAATTGGTGTTGCCTGTTAAAGCTACATCCTGGTGGTTAGTGAGTCAGTCTTATTCACTGCCACGCACACATATATGCATACGTGTGTGTGTGTGTGTGTGTGTGTTAGTGTGTGTGTGTGTTTTCTTTTTCTCAGTTTCTCTGTCTTTTTCACACTGTCTTGCAGAGTCTAACAGACACAGCACTGCACAAACATGAGCGAGCACACTCACACACTCTCTCTTTCTCTCACACACACACACACTCTCACTCTCTCTCACAGGGACACACACACACACTCTCTCTTTCTCTCTCTCTCTCTCTCACACACACACACACACACACTCTCTCTCACAGGGACTCTCTCTCTCTCTCTCTCTCTCCTTCTCACACACACACAGCAGATCTCTTCGTCCATATATTCGTCATATTTCTCCCAAGGCCCCTCTGATCTCAAGCTCCAATCCGGACATCTTTGAAGTGACAGGAAAGTGAATAAGCAGGAAATCCATTGTGTACATGAACTCCCCAAATGACCTCTGATGAAGGACACAGCCCAACTGCTCAGCATGCTATTCCCAATCCTGTGTGACATATGCATGCTATAAGCCCTGTAACACTGATCAAGCTATCAAATTACAGTCAATTATTACAATGTATGTAATTATTTGGATGAAACTTTGAATGAGCTGGAGATTCTCAACCTTATTGTGGATAAGTCATTCACACCACAACAAATAGTATACATGGATTCTCTTTACAGTCTAAATGCCTAGAAATGATCCCTCACATAAATGTGGTGATGTGACTATTATTTTCCAGGCCATGTTCACTCTTTTTTTATGCCTTTAATGATAGGACAGTGGAAAGTGACAGGAAGCGAATGGGAGAGAGAGACCCATGTTCACTCTTACGCCCATATTCTTCCTATAGAGCCTTTCATCATTAAAAACAAAAACAATGCTTGAACATTCTATTTAGGCCCCAATCTACTTCCTCTGCATTAAGATAACATATGGAATGTTAAAACGGAAGCCTTGTGGGGCCAACTATGATGCTGATAATGGAACTCTCTTGAAAGGGTATCAATAAAGTCTATACACTGTCTATGAGCTGAGGCCACAGTAGACATGCTCATGATGTTGATTGAACTGTATAATAGATCTGTAGACTATAAGGCTATACTTTATAACAACCACTTTATACTAGCCACGAGCCTGTATAAGAACGTATTGAGTTCCTCAGAGTTCCACTGGAAAGCTCACTTTGCTTCACAACACACCAGTGTGCCTCGGGACACCGGTTGAGAACCAGAGCTATTAGTTCTAGATTGTTCCTGTGGTTCTAGATTGTTCCTGTGGCTCGAGGAGCTACCAATACCATGGGTCTGATTCTATAGTCACACACATGTTCATTAAAAGTCTATATTAAAGACAAACATGCATTTATTGACTAAATGTCAAACATGCATTTATTGACTAGATGTCTTGTTACCTTTCGAATGATAAGAGCACCATCTATTGGTGAATGTTGTGAGTGGCTTTTCACAATGAGAGAGCTCCTGAGACAGACAGAGCTCCTGACAGAGACAGGAAACAAAGACAAGGTAACAGAATATCAGCCTGTGAAAGGTCTGACAGGAAACAGTGAAATTTACACAAAAAAAATCACTGTTGAGGGAACATGTTGAAAAGCACAGTGTCAACACAGGATATCCTGACATGACAGCTTGATGTGTTATGACCTTAGAGAGCAGTTCACCTTATATGCCCAAAATGCTACAATTTGTTGATATTGCTAGTAAGTCCATCTCTGTGCGACAGAGAACTTTTCCACATGATGCAGACTTCCTTCTAATCTCTGAGCACTCGATTCTGTGTGTGAAATAATAGAAAAGAATATTTACAATTTTTGGTAAAGCCACTGTCAACCACTGGTGAATAAATCAATGAAATACTCACCTGATACAGACATAACTAAGAGCCTTTACAGCATGCACATAGGGATTTAGACTTATTTATAGTCCAATTAATTTTCACTTCAATGCATCTGGCCTTTTACATGTGTTTCTACTGAGCAATATGCATGGATGATTATATACCTGGCTGTTAAATTGACAAGTTTATGAATCATGTTAAGTGTTAAATAATGTTGGTTACTAAATAATAGGCCTACCTCTACTACTTTCTCAGTTTAGCCTACACATCCAAATGGCAATGTGGCCAAAGCCTGACAATAGTTAACAAAAGAAAGTCATAGAGTGAGTTTTGTTGGATTCAAAGTTCCCTGGATCACAAGGTTACCATTTCCCCTTGGCTATCCTCTTTTCTGCTGACCATAGTAGTTGTGAAGTGCAGTCCACACAGAGCCCATTTCCACTAGAAAGTAGCCAAGACAACCTGAGGGCCGGAGTCATGGAGAGCAAAGCCATGAAAGCTCTACCAGATCCCCCTGAAGAGGACGACCGGGAAGAGAAGGTTTATGGGAATGTTTTAGCCGAGCTGGAGTCTGTTGACTTGCCTTTGGGGACCACACTGAGGTATGGCCCTACATGGAATTCCTTCCTATTCAGTTGACTAACACAGCCTGTAAGTAAGGTTGACATCTGACCAATGTGTAAACCTGAGAGATACTGTGTGGTACAGATTTTAAAATAAATACGTAATCTCAAAATGAAGATACATTGAATCCACTGGCTTGATATTGAATATTTAGTTTTGCTAAATGTAGCCTACTGCCCTTTAGGCTATGTGCAAACAACAGAGGCAGTTTGAAATTTAAGGGCAGTTAGGTCTTTTTCCTTCACTAAATAATTGCCGTCAGTACCTGGGAAGACAGGTGTTACCAACCTAGCCACTAAGACATTTATGGTCTAATATTCTGTTGATTTGAAAATGATGATGTTAAGGAATAATTATGATGACAGATGTCTCTTTAGCCTAATTCAAACCATTCAGTCTCATCCAATTGTTAAAGTCCATCTCTGTCCTAAATTCTATGATGTATAAATAACATGCAAAATGTGTGAGATACACAATACCATTTTCTTGATAAAAACTCTGTTCATGTGCGCGCAGTGTGTTCACCCCACCACAATTTAGTCTATGGCGTAATATGCGCGTTATGTCGCCACCTAGCAGGATTAGCCTTTCTCCCCGCATTGTCGCTGAATACTACTGTGATGAATACAACCAACATGGCGGAGAATGAAACCTTGGAGAGTATTACGGAGCATGAACGTATCCTGCAGGAAATTGAGAGCACTGACACAGCCTGTGTTGGCCCAACACTTCGGTAAGGAAATGTCTATTATCAGGAACATTTAGTGTTTTTTTCCAGTTGGATATGCGGACGGTGATGGCAGCACAACAGATATGAAATCAGGCCTTTGTTAGCTAACATTAGCTAGCTATCGTTTACTGAAGAAGTGGATGGAGAGAGTCGCTACTGTAAGCAAACAGTGCGATGAATGCAACATATGATCTCACATAGTCCCGGGATGCTGAACGCTCCGTGCTACCTTGAAATGTTTACCTACATAACCGCTTACTTTTAAGCCTCTCTGGTTGTGTTGTCTAGGGCTGTCAATTCTGTGTTAGTCACTATGAAGCGAGCCAACTATGGCTCACTCAGTGTTTACTGTAGCCAGCCAACTAGCGGATAGCAGTGATATGATGCGTCATTTGTGGATTCACATGAGTGTTAACATTAATGCATTTTGATTGATCCTTCTCTTGCTTGCAAGATATATACCCAGTTGTTTTGTCATACATGTAGTCAGAATGCCACTGCTAATCCAGGATGGGAAATGGGCCTGTGCTTGGGAACTCACAGCAGACTGATGTTATCCTGGCTATGGTGACTTGATTATCCTATCAGCAGCTAACGTTTAGCTAGGTACTGTTGAATATCTGACTGTGGTGGCACAGGCTCCCTTTTTAGTTTAGGCTGTACATTTCTCTGGCCATGTTGAAACTCGTTTTTTCCCCATTCAGTTTTAGAAATTAAGTGGGTGTGGCTGATGTCCATTTGCCAGTTAGCTATCAAGCTAGCTTAGCCACCTGGCTGCCTCTCAAGGTTGTTGATCAGTTTGTGTAGTTGGACTGTCACACAAGCTTATGTTGATGTATGCTCTTTCATTAATCATTAAAACACTATAAGTGATAGTTTGCTGGCTTGAATTAACGTTTGCTCGTTAACGTTATATGCCCATATACAACTTCACACATATGGGCGTGCTGGTTATGATAAACAGTGTCCTCTTGATCTTCCTGTTCATTATGACTGGCAGTTCAGCTGTCAAGCTAGCATTGCTCTAGGATAATGTTCGTACAACACATGACATAGCGTGCCAAGCTGTTGTTAAACTTTCTCCCCGAAACCCAACCTCGGCATTTATTAAAAAAAAAAACTTAAAAAGTGTTATATTATCAGCACATTGGGAGATGACAACGTTATGCGTTAGCTGCCATATTACTCGGTGAGCTAATGATAGCAATCTAGCTATCTATCTTGAGTGGAAGGAGTGTGACAGCGGGCAGCCTACGTGCTGTTCTACCCCAGGCGTTCCAGGTGGTCACTGGATGTGTTCCATTTTGGTAAAAATAAGTGTGTTGTCATGACCTGTAATAGATAGTTATTATTCTATATTTGATTGGCATAAACCCTCTGGCAAACCAAGCCATGTTGTATTGTTATAGAGCTCCCAAGACAGACACCCATGGCTAGGTGAGGTTCTTGTCTGTCAGGCAGCATACAGTTGGAATCTCATGCCTCTTGTACAATTTGAACTGATTGTACTGATTGTATTATGTAAGCATGTGGTTTCAGATCTGTCACTGGTGGTCTCCCTCGTATGTTAGTCACAATTTGATTCATTTCAACACAATTCTCTGAATGCTATGTGCTGTTTAGCTCTGCTAATCTGTTCCTTCTGTGCAAAGCGTAGCTCTGTCTGTTAGCTACAGTATGCAACATGAGTCGGGAGATATAGAAACACAGCAGTGATGCATTGGCCATCCAGACATTCTAGAACTCTGCACCCTGTGACTCCACCTCTACAGGTCACCACAGCAACAGTGCCCGGGAGCTACGGAATCCTGTGATCTGTAAAGATGTGCCTTCTGGCTATGCGCTTCTAAGCGGCAGATTGGCCCCAGACTTTGTGTGACTTGACGGAAATATTACCTGGTTTGGCCGGTTTCAGGTGTGACTCTATGGCTTGACATGAAATAGGCTGTACTCTGTGTGTGTTTTGTTGTGTGTGAGCACTCAAGCTTTCTGTCTCATCTCAACTGAAGATTCTAGAACAGAGCTCCGCTTTAGAATCTTTGATCTCAACCGAGTCCAGGGTCAAGCAAATCATTTGCCCAGGCAGATGACACCCCTGTGGTCCTGCTGGTTAAGACCGAGTCAAATTGTATTCAAAGTACGACCAGGCCATCTTTCATAGGGCTGTAGGCAGGGTTGGAAGTAGACTGTTTAAATGTGAATCTCCACCAGCCACTGACCGGCAGACAAATGATTCAACCCACCAGTCACTCAATAGTAAAGTTGTTATTTTGTTTCTGAAATCTGCCAGCCACTTTCATATTTTAGCAGCATTTGGCTGGTGGCTGGTGCTAATTTCCGTGCCTGGACTGTGTCTGTCAGTGTCCAGGCCAGGGAGCACAACTGTAGGCTACATTGTAGCATTAGGGCCTAAGTTCTGTCATATGTGATTTCCACAAGCCATCACGGGCTCAGTTATCCTCTCCATGTACTGTTCTCTCTCTTTCTATTTCATAATGCCTCTTAGTGTATACGATTTGCTTCTCAGGTGTTAAAAAAAAACCTTTAAAAAAATCTGTTTCAATGTCTCTCTTTGTTTTTTTTGTTGTTGATGTTATCATGCCTGTGTTTTCTGAATTGATCCTAAGTCAGGCAATAAAGGTGATGAGTACAATGATGATGAAGATGATTAATTCTCATCATCATCATCATCATCATCGTCGTTGTCACCACCATTAAAAAGGGAGTGCATTTAAACTCTATTATTAAGACACAGTGCTCTTAGCATGCTGATGCTTTTATGGGACCCCGGGTTGGCAAAGATTACACTGAGAGCATTTCTGAAAAAAATATTCAAATTCAAAGTGACGGAGGCAACAGAGTAATGACGCCTGGCTTCCTATAACCTGGCATACATCGAGTAGTAGGTTAGTATTAAGACAACCACATAGCCTGGGAGAACCCAGCCGAACTGGTTACCAAATTTGATGTTGCTCTGCAGGTCAGTCTGGTAAGGAGGCCATTGACACCCATTTTCAATGTTCCTAAAACCCAGGCACCAGTCACAATCACAATGACTTATCTGGCATGGGGCGGGCTTTTTATGATGACAGATAGCAGTGCATTCAACACAACCAATGGCTGCGTTGATGGCAACATGGTTAAACAGATATGAACATTAACCTTACAAGAACGATTTGATTGCTGCACTTCTGAAACGATTTGGTAAGAGTTTAATGCACCACTTTAAGTTTATTTTCTCTGCTGGTTACGCCCCTGTAAGCCTTTCCAGATCCACTCTCAATCTCAACTGAGATATGCTGTCTGGCATCAACCAGGCTAACAACCATAGGCTAACAACCATAGGCTAAACAAATAGTTCAGCTTAGCGGGCTAGCGAAGATTGTGCTGGGTGCTAAAAAAGGTGTTAAAATGGGGTGATCTCGGTGTTAAAATGGCTTTAGAGTCAGAGTCTAGAATTTCTGTGGTTTGATGTTGGTTAGGTTGTCTTGTCGTGTGTGTGTGTGTGTGTGTGTGTGCGTTTTCGTTATCAGAGCTGACAGCTGCTGCAGGGTGGACAGGAAAAGTGAACCTTTTGGTGCTCTGACCAAAATAAACAGGAAGTAGGAAACTCCTGCTTTAGACAGTTGACAGGAGTGTGTGTGTGTGTATGTGTGTGTGTGTGTGTGCGCGCACGCGTGCAAGTGTCAGTGTTCTTGCATGTACTAGGCCTGATGCGTAAGTCTGTGTGCTTGTGTATCATATTCCACAAGTACAGTGCAAATATGTGTTTATGAGAATGTGTGTGTGTGTGTGTGTGTGTGTGATTTCCCTTGCTGTGGCATTTTGTCCTTGTTCTGCCTCAGCTGCAGTGTAATCACAGCCATAGGTCTTTATGGAGGGCAACTCTGAGCGTAGGAAAGAGCCACTAGAGAGGCAACACACCTTCAACCCCCTGCCTCACACACACACACACACACACACTTCCTCTTTCCTCTAACTGGTACATGGCCATTGCTGACAGAGCACAGGATTATATAGCCAAAATAAAGATTTAAGGCCACAGAGGGGCATCCCTCATGGAAACACACACACACACACACACACACACACACACACACACACACACACACACACACACACACACACACACACACACACACACACAGGGCACGAGGGTGCACAGCTGGGCCATTTGAAACTGAAATCAACTCAGAGATGGGGCAAGGTTTTCATTTTGCAAATTGCATTTCAGCACTAGTTCTTAGCTCCTGTCTTAAGGCCAACACCCACTGGCGACCACATTGGCGTCAATGGATTTGACGCTCAAGAGATAGAAACATTTTCCAAACTCTGGCGTTGACGTGCACCAGGCGCAGCCAGTGGGCTTTGCTCCATTAAAAGTAACGGAGTTCTAAACTTTGGTGTCACGTGACGCGCAACATACGCCACCAGTGGCCGTTGGCCTTTAGACAGACTTTAGCTTTGGGTATGTGTGTTGGTGGTCAGTAAGAGCTGAGCCAGTGACCAAACGGGTACAGCTAATAAGTTTAGCTTATGATCCCTACACGTGTGAAGACCATAGCCCCTCCTGTCACAGTAGAGGTGGCCAGCCTATAAGAAAATGGCTCACTATGCAGTTGGTCATTCTCATGTCAAATCCAATATCACATTAAGAGGGGTCCTTCATTTTCTGATGGATAGCGTACGTCATGGTCATGGGTGACATGCCAACCGTTGCTAAGGGCAACCCCCAACATTGTTCGTTTTCATCCCCCGCGGTCTCCGTGATGTATTTGCTTATTTGTTTGTTTTTGTCATTTATATTTCATTAATCCTTTTCTATAGGTAGAGTAAGCTTCAACTGCCTTGGATTGAAGGATGCTGCCGGCCATGCACCTGTATTGCCATGTACTAGTTGTAGTGCGGCAGAAGTGTTGTTAAACAGCCTTTTTGCAGTTTAGCGAGTGTTGTGTTGCCTGTGTATCTGCGTAGCTGAACTGTAGACTATGAGAAGGCTCTTCATTACGTGAGCGTTGTGTTGTTAACTGTGCCTCCTCCGAGTAACCTGCGTAGACGATAAAGCAGTACTAAAGGTTCCAGTCAGACACACTGCACCTAACCATGTCATTCCATGCCCAGCCGTGCCCCCCCTATGCCCAACCGTGCCACTCCATGCCCCCCCATGCCCAACCGTGCCCAACCGTGCCCCCCCATGCCCAACCTGCCCCTCCCCCCCCATGCCCAACCGTGCCACTCCATGCCCAGCCGTGCCCAGCCATATGGCTTGGCTGTCCCTCTGTCTCTCAAGTTCAGTTAAAGTTAGAGTTGTCTGATATTGGGGGTGCTGCTGCTGTGGTGCAAGTGGCTCAGCTGCCCCTTGGCCTCGCAAGCCTCCATTAAAATTTGTGATTTGGTTTTGTAAAGGACCAAAGCACCACAAAGAAAAACAGGATGTGAAAGAATGAAAGTAGCACAATAAACGAGTAGCATGTAGAGTAATAAACAATAAACGGAAAAGCAGAACTACACATGAGGAAGTAGTAGCCTTGTTCAGTCGGCCCCAGGCCCGGCAGGTGTTGAGGCCTAGCACTGTGTGTGACTGACTAATGTTCAGCAGGTCTACACTTTTATCTAAAGCAACACACATTAGCAACGGCGGGTCCCGGAATCAACCGTAGGTCGAGCGATGGTCGGTCGGTGACGTTACCGCTGCTTCACCACATGTGACTCATTTGGACCTCAGGATGTGCTGCCTCACCAGTCCGTAACGTGGGCAGTTCTGCTGTGTGTGCTTGGGTCAGTTTCTGAATGCTGAACACAGGCCACTTGAGACCTCAGGGTGGTGCAGGCCGCCGGTCCATCTTGGACTATGGCTGCAACAGTTAATTAATCGATTAATTGATTAGCTTAGCTGTTGATTGTTAATTAAATTAAATGAAATTAAGCATTGACTGTTTTGGTAATTGATAATCAGTATGTGTCACTCTTTAAAGAAACAACTTCA
Organism: Alosa alosa; assembly: GCF_017589495.1. Classification (NCBI taxonomy): domain Eukaryota; kingdom Metazoa; phylum Chordata; class Actinopteri; order Clupeiformes; family Clupeidae; genus Alosa; species Alosa alosa. The sequence goes on along the minus strand of NC_063210.1, from coordinate 20,950,542 downwards.
AAATTCTCTGTTTCTCTGAGTGTGTGTTGTGTAAGTCTGTATTTGAAGGTGTCTGGTTATAGGACTTCAATGAACAGTCTGTACAAGAGTAAAGAGTTTAGTTGCTGTAAATGATATCACAGCAACTAAATATACAGAAGAAGGGAGAGTGTGAGTGTTCTGCTCTTACGAGTGTTCTGCTCTTACGAGAGTGCTCTTACGTCAACAACACTATGCACCATGTGCTCTTGACCAAAGCGCTTGAGCTCCTAGAATGTTCTAGAGGAACTGCTCAGTGGTGGTCAGTACAGACTAGCTCTATTGGTCTGTGTGTGTGTGTGTGTGTGTGTGTCTGTGTGTGTGTGTGTGTGTCTGTGTGTGTGTTGGGGCGTGCTCACTGCATGTCTGTTGGTGCTTTTGTTAAATGGATTAGTCTAATTGACATCAGGACATTCATTGGTTTTTACGCTATACCTTAAGTAAGTACTGTATACTCTTTTGATCCCGTGAGGGGAAATTTGGTCTCTGCATTTATCTCAATCTGTGAATTAGTGAAACACACTCAGCACACAGTGAACACACAGTGAGGTGAAGCACACACTAATCCCGGCGCAGTGAGCTGCCTTCTACAGCGGCGCTCAGGAGCAGTGAGGGGCTTAGGTGCCTTGCTCAAGGGCACTTCAGCCGTGGATGTGGACATAGGAGAGCAGTGCTCAAACACTTTCCCCACCCACATTTTTCCTACCGGCAACCCTTCGGTTAAAAGCCCAAAGCCCTAACCAGTAGGCCACGGCTGCCCCTAAGGTGCTGCTTATGCTGCTGTGCTTTGAGGAGTGTCTGTTGACCACATACCGTATTTTCCGGACTATAAGTCGCACTTTTTTTCATAGTTTGGCTGGTCCTGCGACTTATACTCAGGAGCGACTTATAGTCCGGAAAATACGGTAGTTATGTTTTATTATTTCTATAGTAGTTTTCTTCTGCCTGTGTCTTGGAAGTGGAAGTGCTCTCAGTGGGCCAGTTGAAGTTGGACCTGAGACACCTTGATAGCCGTAGTCCTTCAAAGGGTTATTCATGACCAGGAAGTTGAGTAACCGGCATTAAACACTGCAGGCCAAAGTAGCGCTCGGGGTGGCTCTTGGGCATAGAGATTCTTAGCCCTCCAAAGGAAGTTTCATAGGTTGGACATTTGGATGATACAAATTCATTCAAATGAATGTAGGGCTGATTTGTTTGTTTATGTATGTATGTATGTATGTGTGTGTGTAAGTATGTGTGTATTTGTTTTACTTTTTTTTTTATCAACAAACTTGCACTCTTCCGATTCCAACGCCCTTTTTCAAAATGTTGTGGCCAAATTTCCTGTGAAGAAACTATTTAATAATTTCTCAACACCTTTTTTGTCAGTGTGGGCCCACACTACAACAGTGAAGAGTTGCATACAGCAGTCACACCCTTTTCTACAGACAGACGACACACAGAGGCACACACACACACAGAGACACATACCAAGACACACACACACACACAGAGACACACACACACAGAGACACACACACACAGAGACACACACACACACACACACACACACACACACAGACAGTGATGACACTTTTATTTACATATCAAGTTGTCACACACTACAGGAAAACGATTGGGGGTGCGGTGTTCAGTCATGGGCTACATCCTGACCATGGTATGTCACCCGCTGCCACACTCTCCCAACCTTGGGGCCAAAGTCTCATTGTCCTACATCCGAGTAACCCGACCCAAGTGAGCTCAGCTCAGTGAGAGCTCATTCTCCCTGAAGGACACTCCAGCATGTCGGGTTCTCCTCCAGACTTCACCCTGTTTTCCTGTAGCTCTCGATGCTGAGTTCGATATGTTTACGCTGTACACAGGAGAGCTGGTGTAATTGGGCCTACTGTACAGGGGATCTGATTCTGACACTGACAGCCTGTGCGAGACTAATGGCCCTAAATGGGCTGTGAATCACAGGCACTGGGCAGGCCCCCCCAGGCAACATCCATGGTTCTGAACTACACTGCCAGTCATTAATTCATGTGTGATGGCGCCCTCTGCTGGCACTTGAGATGTTGGTGCAGGGAATGTCGGCAGGTAGAGTCTGTCAGGTGCTCATCAGGTGTCTCTGGTTGTGTTAAAGATATTTTTACAGCCCACCATCAACTTGAGAGTGAGTATATGGCCTTGCTGTAAATTACTAGAGGAATGTCATGATTGTATGGTGCTGTAGAAAAGGGAGTAGTGTGTGTATTTTCTTCCTCATAAGTGTGTCAACAAATTAGCTTACAGTAGCTGTTATTGGCCCTCATTAATGGCTGCAATAGGCAAAGACTGAAAATGGATGTGGGAATGATCCATTGATGCAACCTAATTAAGTAAGACTCACCTACATACCTGAACATGTTAATATATAAGCCTTCTGTCCTGCTCTGCCGCACTGTCATGCTGCTGCTGGCAAACAGCGTGACACGAGTTAAGCTTTTTTTAAGTTGGCAAAAGTTTGATCAACTAGCCAACTAGCTCCGCTGGTGGGAAATCGCATGAGACTCATGAGTTGTAGCGCTATCCTATTGCGTGCAGAGGGAATTTCATCCCGCCCCTTAGATTGAGCACTGCGAATGGTGAGTTCCCAGACCTAGATTGAGACTGTTGAAACACTGTCTGTGTTTGTTTGCCCAAGTTGTAAAAATATTAACGTGCAATTATTTGAAGACAGAGTGTCTTGTTTTTTTTTTTTATCCTGGTTGTAGCCAGCCAGTGCTGGGATTTGGTGATTAATATAGAAAATAACTCTTCAGTTTTCTACACCTGAGCTCATTATAACTGTGGAAGGAATGTGGGTTATGGAATGAGTTGACGTGTCCTTCAATTTTACAGTTGGATTTTAAAACTCAAGCATAAGTAAGTAAGTATATAAACTCTTTTGATCCTGTGAGGTAAATTTGATCTCTGCATTTATCCCAATCCGTGAATTATTGAAACACACTTAGCACACAGTGAACACAGTGAGGTGAAGCACACACTAATCCCGGCGCAGTGAGCTGCTTGCTACAACAGCGGCGTTCGGGGAGCAGTGAGGGGTTAGGTGCCTTGCTCAAGGGCACTTCAGCCGTTCCTTCTGGTCGGGTTCGAACCGGCAACCCTCCGGTTACAAGTCCGAAGCGCTAACCGGCAGGCCATGGTGCTCTATTCTATCTGGTGTTGGTGTTATGAAATATTTTGAGAAAACCTGACTATTCAGTCTACTGACAGGATGTAGCTTAATGATTTGTGTCAATTGAGATCACAGAATACCATGTAAGGACTCTTTTGTGTAATTTGCTGTTTTGTCCAGTAGAGGGAGCCATTGCAGTACTAATGGACGTCACCTTCATTTCCACACACTTTCTAATGTCAGACGAGGACCTGGTCTAGCTAGAGCACCTTGTGGAGGAATTGTTGATATCTCTTGATGTCAAACAGCCCTTGTTATAACAATGTAATTATACTCCTAAATGCAATGTAACCCCCTTACTAGGTTTTTAGGACTGCTTTTAAAACCGCTGTTATACTAGTAATTACAAGCCTGTATAAGACCTATACCTTTCATGAGTAAAGTACTTGAAAAAGCTGTTTAATCAACTTAATACCTTCCTCAACGAAAACAGTAAAAATTCCAATCAGGTTTTTAGATCAAATCACAGCACAGAAACGGTCCAAGTAAAATAGTTAATGATCTCAGACTTTCTACTGGCTTAAACAAAGTCTCATCCTTATTCTTCTAGATTTGAGTGCAGCATCTGACACCATTGATCATAACATTTTAATTCACCACCTTGCGAAGTGGGTTGGTCTCTCTGATAACGTTTTAAACTGGTTTCAAACCTACATTACTAGCAGAGATTTTTTTTTTTATCTTAGTCTAAGGGATCATGTGTCTGTAAAACATGATTTGCCCCTCGGTGTGGCCTGGCCTAAGTGAGCTGCCTTGTTTCCTCGTGGAAGCATAGGGAAAAAAATCAGGGGACCGTCATAAGTCAGCATAATGTAAACTTCCACAGCTATGCAGACGATACCCAATTATATATTTCTGTGGAGCCAACAAACCCTGATGGCTTTCGCTCCCTTATCGCATGCTTAGCCCCCATTAATCAGTGGATGAGCAACAATTCTTTAAACAGGGTTCCCACGGGTCATGGAATTTCTGGAATATCATGGAATTTTGGAAAGTCTATTCCAAACATGGAGTCAGGGAATTTCATATTTTTGGGGGCAAAGTCATGGAATACCAGGGCATTTTGTTGTAGCACTTTAAAGTTTACTTGCCAAAAAAGATAATACAAATGTTTCCACACAGAATTGGTTTATATCTGGTTATTAGCTTTACTGCTTACTTGGATAGCCCAATTTTGTTTATTTAATGCTCATTTATTCATTTCCCGCTCTAAAAAAGTAATAGATTTTTGAATTCTATGCGGCTGCTCTGAAATTATTGGTTGGTATGTTGTACCATACCATTCATTATATAGTAATTCATGGAAATTCAGGTTTTTTTTTTCAGGGATAGTCAGGGAAAAGTCGTGGAATTTTACATTTGACTTAAGAGTGGGAACCTTGTTTAAAGCTAAATGACAATAAAAACAGATAGTAACAGAAACAGAAAGTAATAAGCCTATGTGTCATCTTAGATACAGAGAGAGAGAGAGAGGGGGGAGAGAGGAGAGGGGGGTGAGTGAGTGAGAGAAAAGAAGAAGAGAGGGAGAGAGAGAAAGAGGAAGGGAGAGACAGGAGCGCACATAAGAAAGATGGGGATGCAATCACATTGGTCCCCTCAGAATTATGAAGCCATCTTGGCTGACTTGCTGTACCATATAGCAGTCTGCACACTTTGTCACTTGATGAGCATGTTGCCAGAAAATGGTGTGAACATGGAACAGATACATACCATAACACCGTGTCATGTTTCCAAAGGAACCTTGGATCGACTGTGCATGGCATGTTAAAGGAACTTGAGAGAACACAAGAGAACTGATCTCTGTGTGTGAGGCAGTAGAACTCACCCAGTAGATTGTCACATTTGCGGTATGTCCGCTCATGATATAATATATCACAACTGACTTTCTCACAGGAAGATATAAGCCATCAGCCTTTTCAGAATATTATACACTTCAGTAGGCCACCTCTCTCTCTCTCTCTCTCTCGCTCGTCTTGGCCTAGATTCAACAACTCCAGATGGTTGAGGGTGGGCCTGATGAGCAGGGAGTACAGCCAAGATCTTCACGCACATCTCAAGACTGAGAGAGAGAGAGAGAGAGCAGACACAATAAACAATTGTATTTAAAAAAATAAGATTTAGCAGACACAATAAACAATTTATGTCACTAGATGCTAGTTCCAAAATGAAAATCGTCTTAGGAGAAGACACACAGACAATTGAGCTAGCAGCTCAGTTTGTGTATATGTGCCACAAATTAAGGTTAGAAAGCACATACACAAGAACAGATTCTCTCACCTCTCCACCACCTTAAATCGTATTCAATCCCATCTCATCTAGAACTATCATTTCTAATATGTTATTATTATTATTATTATTATTATTATTATTTAATTTCTTATAATTTATTTTATTATTATTTTATTTATATTTATTTACTTATTTATTTGTTTATTCTTACTTATTTTCATGCTCTTTGTTTCCTCACTAACTTACTTATGATTTGTATGCTTTGACAACACAAGTGCTCTTGTCATGTCATTAAAGCTTTTTTTTTTTTGAATTTGAGAGAGAGGTATGGATGATTTGATGTTAGAAGATATAATGAGAGATAATGGGAGATAAAGGAATGTGGAGAGAGACAAAGGAGAAAGAGAGAGAGAGAGAGAGAGAGAGATAGATGTATGCAAGGAGGGAGAGAAAGAGGAGGGAAAAAGAGAGTTGGATAGTGAGAGAGGGATGGGAGAGAAGGAGGGGGTGGGAGAGAGAGAGACAAAGGAGAAAGAGAGAGAGAGAGAGAGAGAGAGATAGATGTATGCAAGGAGGGAGGGAGAAAGAGGAGGAAGAGGTTGGATAGTGAGAGAGTGATGGGAGAGAGAGAAGGAGGGTGGGGGAGAGTGGCGAGAGCTCAGGAGGGTGGGAGAGAGAGAGAGAGAGAAGGAGGGTGGGAGAGAGAGAGAGAGAGAGAGAGAGAGAGAGAGAGAGAGAGAGAGAGAGAGAGATAGATGTATGCAAGGAGGGAGAGAAGGAAAAAGAGAGTTGGATAGTGAGAGAGTGATGGGAAGAGGAGGGTGGGAGAGGAGGCAGTGGGAGGGAGAGAAAGAGGAGGGAAAAAGAGAGTTGGATAGTGAGAGAGTGATGGGAGAGAGAGAGAGAGAGAGAGAGAGAGATAGATGTATGCAAGGAGGGAGAGAAAGAGGAGGGAAAAAGAGAGTTGGATAGTGAGAGAGTGATGGGAGAGAGAGAGAGAGATAGATGTATGCAAGGAGGGAGAGAAAGAGGAGGGAAAAAGAGAGTTGGATAGTGAGAGAGTGATGGGAGAGAGAGAGAGAGAGAGAGAGATAGATGTATGCAAGGAGGGAGAGAAAGAGGAGGGAAAAAGAGAGTTGGATAGTGAGAGAGTGATGGGAGAGAGAGAAGGAGGGTGGGAGAGAGAGAGAGAGAGAGAGATAGATGTATGCAAGGAGGGAGAGAAAGAGGAGGGAAAAAGAGAGTTGGATAGTGAGAGAGTGATGGGAGAGAAAGAGAGAGAGAGAGAGAGAGAGAGAGATAGATGTATGCAAGGAGGGAGAGAAAGAGGAGGGAAAAGAGAGCTGGATAAGAGAGAGAGAGAGAGAGTGAGCGAGCTCAGGAGGATTCATGCTTGGTTGTCATGTTGCGCCTCAGTGTGAAGCACACAGCACCTGTTCGGACGCCGGGCCAGAGCCAGACAGCAGTCACCAGGGTGTGAAGCACACAGCACCTGTTCGGACGCCGGGGCCAGAGCCAGACAGCCGTCACTCAGGGGCCCTCAGAGGTAACCCACATGGCCATCAATGAGCTCAGTGATTGGCTCAGAAATGATACATGCACTCTGATTGGTTGATGGTGGAAGAACCGTTACTCAGAGGTAACCCACATGGCCATCAATGAGCTCAGTGATTGGCTCAGAAATGATACATGCACTCTGATTGGTTGATGGTGGAAGAACCGTTACTCAGAGATAACCCACATGGTCATCAATGAGCTGCAGGTTTAGGTATTTTTGGCAACTGTAGAGCTCCCTCTAGTGTCGCGATATATTTATATTTTACTATGTTGTTATAAATAGCCAACTTCTCATGAAGTTACCCCTGCTGTACATGCTTTTGTTATGGAGGTGAAGTATTAACAACAAGCAAAAACTATCCCCAAAAAGCTATATCTACTGACAAGGTAATGTTTTATGATTCTCACGAGATTTGTCGGACCGCCGTTCTTGAAGTTGCATGGCTGGTTTTCTCGGTATTGAGTCGCTACGTCTATGCTGCATAGCTATGCTAGGTGAACGATTCGCCTAATAGAATCATCAAATTCGTTATATTAAGGTGAAAAAAAATGACAGTGTAAAATTGCAAAAAGGTGCTGCAAATGGCAGGGTTCGAGTCTGGGCAAGTGCAGGGCTGAGCCCTAAGGTCAACACAATGCAGGTTCCACACAATCACTGAAGTTACATTTAAACTAGTGTTTGTCTTTCTAAAAAATAAAAATGACGCAAACTAGTATGTACAATGTACATACTCTACTCTCATACTCTGGCCTACTCTACTGTATTTTAATGCCATTCATACTTGGTGAGCCAATTGTTTTCTCAGGTGGTACTCATTGTAAAAAGTTTGCGAACCATTGTTTTATGGTATAACAACAACCCATAAAGCTTTGTTTTGGTAAAAAAAATTATAACACCTGCTGAGTTATCAACACATACCAAACTAACACATAAATGTCATAATAATATTATAGCGTGTCTAAGTTCCTAAAAGTATGTGAGCATTGTTACTGTGTTATATGGTTCTGATAGGCTCTGTTACCTGGGCCAGGGTTAGGGTACCACCCCCTTCTGGTCTAATTTGTGTAGTTTTGGGGGAAAAAAGGTAGTGGAGATTACGAGGAGGTGTGTGTGAGTTGGAGCTCCTATACGTGAGTGTAAAAGTGTGTTCTTGTGGCGTGGCTGTGGCCGACAACAGTCAACATTAAACCCGGTTAATGGTAAACTGTCTCTTCATTGGCACAGAACGTTACAATATTATGATATATTGTAATGGCTCACACCGCCTCTTTTTTTTCCAGATCTGTCTACGATGACCAGCCCAACGCCCACAAGCGCTTCATGGAGAAGCTGGATGCCAGGATACGCAACCACGACCGTGAGATCGAGAAGATGTGCAACTTCCACCACCAGGGCTTCGTGGACGCCATCACAGAGCTTCTTAAAGTCAGAGCAGACGCAGAGAAACTCATGGTAAGTCACTGCTCACAGACCTTACTTATTCTATATTATTATTATTTTTTTTTTTTTTTGGGGGGGGGGGGGGGGGGCTTTTTATGCCTTTAATGATAGGACAGTGGAGAGTGACAGGAAGCGAATGGGAGAGAGAGCAGGGCTGGGATCCGGAAAGAACCACAGGCGGGAATCGAACCCGGGTCGCCGGCGTATGGCACAGGTGCCCCAGCCAATTGAGACTTGGGAGTTGAGCCTTCAACAAACTGACTAATAACAAATAGGACAGCACTCCAAATTGACTTTTTTACTTTTTAATCACTTACTTACTTCTCACTTGCCTCCTTTTCATCCTATGCCGTCATGTAAGGAGATGGTAGACAGGCAGATGCCATTGAGGCCAGGATTGTTACTTCTTTTAAATGGATGCTTTCTTTGGCTGAAGCCCATTTGTTAGTTCCATACTTCTCGATGCAAAGCTAGCATATCCCAGAGTTCTGTTGAGGCTTAGCGTTAAAAAAATCCTTTACTAGTAAACTTAACTAAATGTTGTTTCATCGTTATAAAATCCTTAACTAGTAAACTTTACTAAATGCTGTTTCAGACATATTGAGCTGCTCTCTGTACATCCGTCGGCCCACTAATTTGTAACTCCGTCTAATTTTAACATTTCATTTAAACTTCACAATGGACTTGGATAATTGATATGCAATTGTAAAACAGTAAAGAAAAAGGCGACAAATATTGAAAGTTAATTCAATCAAGAATTCAACCAAGCTGTGGTGTAAGAATTTGCTATAGCATCATAAGTATGAGTTTTGTGCCTATAACTGAGACAGATTACCCTGTTGCAGCTCGATAAGCTTCACGATGTTGACTTGGCCATTCTCATGTTTCCCTGCCACTAATGTCCTGTTTCGCTATAAGGACAAGTTTGAGCCAAGCATGGAATTGGTCTGGTTTTCTCGTGCCTCAGACCCACTCTTAAAGACTTCCCGACCCAACCCAGACTGAGTCAGTTGTGCCAGGGATTGACTCTAGGCACAGTGGTATAAATGTTTAATCCAAAGAACCCGCAGTGCAAAGCTCAAAAGCCATTTTGTAACCATTAAAAAATCCAAAAGAAATCGCTTAAATGAATAATTTCAGATTTCTGTTTTGTTTTCAGTATCGTTGCAACAAAGAATACGGGCAGAGTGGAATATGGGCAGAGTGCGCTCGTTGAAAATCAAAAGGCCTTTTCACACAGAGATCACGCTAAATTTGCGGGAAGAGGGGACGTCTTTTTGCCGTCTTTTTGTGTCTGAAAGCGAGGTGAAAATTTGCCGGCCTGCTGATCTGTTCACATGATGCGGCATTTTGGGGAGGCAGGATCAGCTATAGTAAATTAAATTGTGACGTGCAACAGGGGGCGTGTAGAGTGATAGTCGTAGGCCATATGTACGTGGGCTTTTAGATAGGCCTACAGCAGGTGTGTGATTTCAAAAACCATGGCGGGAGAACCGACTGCACTTTGGTTAGCTTGCATTTGCTTTGCTGTTGCTGTTAGAATGTTAAATTCTTGCGATAGATGTCTCCAGACAATAAAACGTAATTTGGAAGGGAAATTGAAGAGAAGAGTTGCCCCTTGCCTTGGCGCATACAATGTACTGTCGCGTGCAATTTATTCATGAAATCGTTCAATATTACAACAATAAAAATAGCTTGTGTACTGTCTTAATTGAAACATGCTTCGCGCACAAATCATAGCCTAGGGCAAAGAGAATGGACATCTCAACAAACAAAGTTTGGGACAACCAAACAGCAGTGTAGCCAAAGCAAATCCTAATTGTTAGGTTACCATAGCTGTCTTTTCTCTGGGCCTATCGGAAATCGCGACATAAGCACATTGGTTTCTTTTTTCTTTTCTTTCTTGTTAGTGTGTTGGGTAGTGAAGCGATAATGCATTTAAAGCTGTAATGTGAGCCAGAGCCGATATGGCCAGAACTGCTGCTCTGTAAAGGTATTTCTGTCCCACCCAAATTTGCTGAACTATTTGCGAAGTAGCCTATTCATCACAGACATCACATGTATCACACGAAAGAGCTTTTTCTCAGCCTTTAAACGATGTTAGTGGTTAGTTGTTGTGGTAAACGGTTCGCGAGAAAAGTAACTTTAATTTAATCATATTTTTTTTCGCCCGTCTCCCTACCCATTCATCTTGGTGGAATACTTTGCGAACTTTCCCTAGATGCCTAGATAAGCATTAGCCTACAATCAGAGGATATACATATAGGGCAGACAGACGCTCATGAGTTCATGCTTTGTTTTATCGCTGGATTTTAAGATGGCCTATTATGGCAACTGATTGCATTCCAAGCTACAGTCAACTCTAGCAGGCATTGAATGACTGGAGACTTTGTGAATTTATAGATTGACATAATGTGCTGTCTCTGTGATTGCTGCTTTTGATCAGTTAGATCAGATCAGATTTATTTGCAATCTCCTGTGGTGGGCTGGACATAGCATTGAAATGCCCGCCCAGATTCCCCTTTCCGCCTTGACCCATTCACACTGGTGGCGGAACGAAAAAACTCGGCAAAATGTCTAGGGGTCTTGGTAGTAAATTTGGCGAGAGACTTTGTCCCGCCGTTCCGCATCGGTCTATGTGAAAGGGACAGTCGTTCCGCGATTCTGGTACATAAAATCGCGGCGATTTTGCCAGTGTGAAAAGGCCTAAAGAATGGTTGCACTCCAAAAATCTTTTTTTCTTGCTGGTTTATTCCATTAGCAACAGGGGTAAAAGAACAAACGTTTCGGCCTTATGGCCTTCGTCAGTGTGTTGTTCAGAGTGCGCTCGTTGAAATGAGGCCTGTTGCTTGACCAGCGCTGGCCCCCAGTGTTCCTGTCGATCAGATGGTGTTGTGGTCCTGGCCAAACTCTCGTTAACTCTCCTTACAGTCGACTCGATGCGAGATTGCACGCACCAAACAACGCGGGGTGGTTCGCCGAAAGGCCTGCAATTAAGACGCAAGCTGTGCGTTACATAAAAAAAAGAAAAAAGAAACGCATATTCAGATAACGAGTTTGTCAAACAAGGTCTCGTTCTTTCTCTTTCTCTCGGCCTCTTTCTCTTCCTGGTCCCAGGGAAAACAGACACGATTTTAATGAGATTTTTAATAAATCCCGATTCACGCTCATGCTTCTTACGATGACCTAATGAGTGGAACAATGTGGGAAAGTCCCTGGCCGTGTCCGACCCTCGCTGCACCTGCGAGGGCACTGACCACTGCTCTGCCCCTCTACCCCTTGCCCAAACCGTGAACCCCAGACCCCCACCCCCAACAACCCCCCCAAAAACCCCCTTCACCCCTCTCATCCAGGGCCTCGGAAAGGGGTCCCTGTGTTCTGTGATGTGAGGCACCCACCCGGTGTCTGTCTCATTCAACAACGCCGCGGAAGAGAAAGAAAGAAAGAAAGAAGGAAAGAAAGAAAGATCGAACGAGCGAGCAACGGAATGAACGAACGAACGAATGAAACGAGAGAGACCCAATGTTTAATTACCAGAAAAATGTCCCGCGCACAAAGAATGGCGCATAGAGCTCATTGAGGTTATCAGGAAGGGGACGACTGGTCAATTGGGTCATTGAATTGAATTGTTTGACAGGGCTCAGGGGAGCAGCTCGAGTTCAAAAATCCCCAAGTAAAATCGAGAAGTTTGTCACAGAATCTGTTGGAAAGGGCTGTCACAAGCGATTACGGCGCATAAAAGCGTCCGGAGCGACCTCGGGTTCGAAGCCCCGCAGCGCGTTTAATTTGAATTTTGCACGCCTTTGTCCGTGCCCCGTCATGAAGCATGATCTGATTACAAGGGTGAGCAGCTACAACAGGGGATTGTGGGGGCTTATTTGTCTAACAAAAGTGATATTATGTTTTTAAGGGACAAGTGACGGACACTAATCAGAGACTTCAGGAGGCCGGGAGAGAGGTACAGTCAACCGCTGTGACGGGTTTCTTCTTCTTCTTTGGCTCCCTGTGTGTGTGTGTGTTTTTGTGTTTGTGTGTGTGTGTTTGTTTGTGTCTGTGTGTGTGTGCATTTATGTGTGCGTTTGAGTGTTTGTCTGTGTCTGTGTGTGTGTGTGTGTGTGTGTGTGTGTTTTGTGTTTGTGTGTGTTTGTTTGTGTCTGTGTGTGTGCATTTATGTGTGCGTTTGAGTGTTTGTCTGTGTGTGTGTGTGTGCATTTCTGTGTGGCGGCGCCACCATGAACGGGTAGATATGAAAGGAGAAATAGAGTTGGGTGGGTGGGGAGGGGTGGCACCATGAAACGACTGAGGGCTCGGGAACAATGAGATGGGGCTGGTGGGTGGGTTATGGGGGTGGACGGTGCCGTTAATTGTCACAGGGCATTTCACCCTCTCTGACCTGGCCCTTATGTAAGGTGACGGCCCAAACGGAGGAGGTGATTCGCTGTCGGCTGCAGCAGAGGAACATGGCCACCACCGTGGAGAAGCTGCAACTCTGCATCCCGGGTGAGGACCTCAGGGGCACGACCTCACACACACACACACACACACGTATTTTAGACAATGCAGACACACACACACACGCACATGTAGACACACACACAAGCACACATGCACACACAAAAACACACACACACACGCAGACACACGCAGACACATGCACGCACTCAAACACACACACAGACACAAATTCATCCAGACAGCTACACACACACATACACACACATACATATGCTCACATGTGCACACACTATATTAACTCAGATTTACACACACACACACACACACACACACACACACACACACACACACACACACACACACACACACACAAATAACTCTCTTAATCATGGTCACTCAGATCACACAGAACACACACAGACAGAGCTGTCAAAACCTGTCCTAATCACACATGCGCGTGCACACACACACACACACACACACACACACACACACACACACACACACACACACACACACACAGAACTAACTGCCAAATAATGTTCATTCAAAAAAACACACAGAAACATATCAAAACAATCCACAGCACATACACACACACACACACACACACACACACACACACACACACACACACACACACACACACACACACACACACACACACACAGAACTAACTGCCAAATAATGTTCATTCAAAGAAACACACAGAAACATATCAAAACAATCCACAGCACATAGACACACACACGCGCACACACACACACACACACACAATACACACACATACAGAACTAACTGCCAAATAATATTCATTAAAAAAAAAACACACAGAAACATATCAAAATAATCCACTACACATACACACACACACACACACACACACACACACACACACACACACACACACACACACACACACAGAACTAACTGGCAAATAATGTTCATTCAAAGAAACGCACAGAAACATATCAAAACAATCCACAGCACATAGACACACACACGTGCACACACACACACACACACACACACCACTATCTCCAACGTCCCGTGGTCAGGGTTGTATGAAAGAATTTAAGCAATGCAAAATATACAGGGACAAGTGTTGAATGATACGTTGCTTGTTTAGAATGATGTATTATTAACAAGGACTCTTCACCTGGGCTAACAGAGATCTGTCACAGTATAAAGCATGAGGTTGTTGAAATGTCAAGCTTTTGTAGTACATGCTGATGTGCAGTTTATTGGTACTTTGGGTTTGATGTATTTCCTTCTGACTTCTTACTTCGTACTCTTTTTGTCCTGCGCAGTCCTTGAAATGTACAGCAAACTGAAGGAGCAGCTGGAGTCTAAAAGGTACGATAATTATTTCCATTCCTATGTTGTGAGGTGTTTTGGATTGAAACGACAGTGACAAAGTTGAGGGGTTGCATGTTAGGGTTTTGTGTGAAAAACTTTTTATTTCCCCTTTTAAAAGTCAGAGGATGAGTGAGTTCAGGAAAGTAAAACACCTTTCTCACGTCTCTCGTGTAAAACCGTGCAAATCTCTCACTCGGCCTTAAAAAGCGACGGTTGACCCTGAGCATGCCCCCCCCCCTCCTCTTTCTCCCTGTCCCTCTCTCTCTCTCTCTCTCTCTCTCTCTCTCTCTCTCTCTCTCTCTCTCTCTCTCTCTCTCTCTCTCTACTGTCCCTCTCTTTCTCTCTCTCTCTCTCTCTCTCCACTGTCCCTCAGTGCCGTCACACTGTCGCCAGCCCTCAGGCCCGAAATTGAGGCAATTAGCGCAGTGTGTGGTAGTCTCCCCGGCCCATACGGTCAGTGATGTGAAATAGTCTAAATGAGGTGACACACACACACACACACACACACACACACACACACACACACACACACACACACACATACTCTAAGAGTTCTGTCATGTTTTACAAACATGAATTACTGGTTTTATGACTGGCTTATTCACTGGGAAAAGAAGCATTAGGATGTGATTGAGACTGTCAAAAGGTTTTTGCGGACGTGCTAGTTGGCGCGCGTGTGTGTGTGTGTGTGTGTGTGTGTGTGTGTGCGTACACACTGACTCTCAGCGTCTGTGTGTCACTATGACTATGATGGTTGTTGGCACGGCGACTCTGTATGACTCAAGGTCACAGGTTGCGGTCACTGCCACTCTCTTCATCCCTCGCGCTCCCATGTTGCTCATGTCCCGCCACTGGTGTGGTGACTCGCGCGTGGTAACACGCTCGTACGCTCCTCATCAAAACATTCGGTTCTGTGAGAGAAACCGAGTAATGGACAGCAAAGTCGGGAAAGGGACAGTTAACAGTTGCTCTCATGATTCTCATGATTCATTTCATAGTTCTTGTGCTTTTCTTAGATCTAAAGTTTCAACACGTTATCACTCTGTATCATGAAGGATTTAAATGACTTAAATATTTTGATTCTTAAATATTATTGCAGTCTTGACTAAATGTGGTTTCTTTTGTTTTCAGTAAATGGAAAACAAACCAAAACAAACAAATGTGCACAATCCTCTATCTACTCTTTTTTGTTTTAGGTATATGTTGGCTTTGTTGTCTTTATTGACAGGACAGTGAAGAGAGTGACACTCTCTTCACTGTGTCTGCATTTATCTACTCTTTTTTGTTTTAGGTATATGTTGTTGGCTTTGTTGTCTTTATTGACAGGACAGTGAAGAGAGTGATAGGAAGTGAGGGGGAGAGAGAGATGGGGTGGGATCAGGAAATGACCTGGGTCAGACTCGGAACACAGGACCCTCTGGGCATGGGCGCTGTAGCCAGTTGCACGATCTCGTTCACATCCTGTCCACCTTGTGGTTCTTCCTCTTGTCAGATACTACGCTGCACTGAAGACCATGGAACAGTTGGAGAACGTCTACATCCCACGGGTCAGCAAATACCGGTTCTGCCAGATCATGGCGGAGACGCTCCCCAAGCTCCGCGAGGAGATCAAGGAGATCTCCATGTCCGACCTCAAGGATTTCCTGGAGAGTATCCGGAAGCACTCGGACAAGATCGGAGAGACAGCCATGAGACAGGTCGGATGGACACACGTTGTAATGGTCAAATGTCATAAAATCATGTCATGAAATTGTCAAATCTCTCCACTTGCGTAATGAGAGCATTTTGCAACATATTACATCAGGGAAATGTACTAAATGCACTTTAGTACAGGTAGTATATACAGTTGATTATATATGTATAAATATGTGTAAATGTTTGTATAGATGCATGGATTATATACATGTTACACAAGTGTATGCTGCCATCTGAAGTAACATGCCTCTGTGTTTGGTTTAGTGTCACTTGAAGTGCATTGATATGTAGATGCAACTTATCCTGTGTGTGTGTCTGTGCCTGTGCCTGTGCGTGTGCCTGTGCCTGTGCGTGTGCCTGTGCGTATGTGTGTGTGTGTGTTTCCAGGCTCAGCAGCACAGGACGTTTATCAGTGCCATGCAGAAGCAGGCCAGTCTGGGTTGCACCAAACCCCTGTACTCCCTGAACGGGCGCACGCCCACCCAGCACAACGGCCTCCACAGAGAGGAAGGCGCCGAGGAGGAGGAGTCCGAGGAACAGGTGCGCGTGAGTATGGGTGTGGGTGAGGGGGTGTGTTCATGCGTGTGTGTGTATGTTTGTGTGCTGTGTGCGTCTGTGTGTGTGTGTGTCTGTGTCTCTGTGTGTGTGCGTGCGTGCGTGTGTGTGTGCACGTGCGTGTTGGTGTGTTTGTGTGCATGTGCGTATGTGTAAGCTTAAAGACCATCAGCAACACTAAAAGGTTTCATGAAGACTTCTTACTGTGTCTCTCTGTCATACCAACATTAAACATTGAAGAGCCAAAGATGTTCTGGGGCTGACATGTTAAGTGTGCCATGTACCCTGTGATGAGTCTGTGACCTTTGCAGGGCCTATTTGATTGACCTGACTGGTCTACCTTCTCTAATGTTCTTTTCTATTTACAGGTCTTAACAGCACAAGATCTGGTAGATTTCTCCCCAGTCTACCGATGTCTGCACATCTACACAGTCCTGGTGAGTCCTCTCGCTCATTT
Source organism: Alosa alosa (assembly GCF_017589495.1). Taxonomy (NCBI): domain Eukaryota; kingdom Metazoa; phylum Chordata; class Actinopteri; order Clupeiformes; family Clupeidae; genus Alosa; species Alosa alosa. The sequence continues at coordinate 20,933,577 of NC_063210.1, read as the reverse complement.
TAGGATGTAGGTTGTGTTTGTTGTTATGGTAACAGGAGTGCTCCATCTTGTCTGTGCATTGCGTTAGGGTGTAGGTTGTGTTTGTTGTTATGGTAACAGGAGTGCTCCATCTTGTCTGTGCATTGTGTTAGGGTGTAGGTTGTGTTTGTTGTTAATGGTAACAGGAGTGCTCCATCTTGTTTGTGCATTGCTTTAGGGTGGATGGTTGTGTTTGTTGTTAGCATAACATAACAGGAGTGCTTCATCTTGTTTGTGCATTGCGTTAGGGTTCTGTTTAGGTTGTTTTTGTTGTTACTGTAACAGGAGTGCTCCAGCATGTTTGTGTGTTGGGTTAGGGTTCTGTTTAGGTTGTGTTTTGTTGTTAGCGTAACAGGAGTGCTTCAACATGTTTGTGTGTTGGGTTAGGGTTCTGTTTAGGTTGTGTTTTGTTGTTAGCGTAACAGGAGTGCTTCATCTTGTTTGTGCGTTGCGTTAGGGTGGATGGTTGTTGTTGGGCCTTAGCCCGCGGATGCTGCGCTGCCTCCATCAGATCACTCTCCTCCCCCCTTTTGACCTCCGCTAGCAGTGAGCCACTTCTGCCCCGGAGGCCGTCAACAACAACGCCCCCACCCCAACGCCACCCCACCCCCCAATCCCTCCATCCCCATTGGTCTATGCAAGCCTGAGGGATTTCCAGCGTTTGGACTGGCATGCCACGGTTATTATCTCCGCTGTGTTGAATGGGCAGTGCCCGCCACCCCCCTCCCCCACACCCCACACCCCACTGAAAGCAAGGGTGGGAGCAGCATCTCTCTCTCTCTCTCTCTCTCTTTCTCTCCCTCCCTCCCTCACTCGCTCACTCTCCCTCTCCCTCCCCTTTGAGCGCTAACTTCTCTCATATGGTGAGAACGAAGCCGGTGTCCTTACACACTGGAAGGCTAGGAGCGGGTGGGGAGAGAGGTGGGGGGGGGTAGAGGGTGATGGGGGAGTGACTGGTGGTGTAGGGTGGTGGTGTGTGTGTGTGTGGGGGGGGGTTGAGAAAGGCCTCCGGTCACTAATGGGGATGACCGGCTCGTGACCTCAGCACTGGTCTGCGGGAAACAAAACCTGCCGCGGAGGGGGGGGGGGCAGGGGCCGCGCTGGCGGACGGCATTCATGCTGCGCACGAACCGCTGCGTTTTCACAAGGCCCTGCCGATCAAGCAGAGAGAGAGAGAGAGAGAGAGAGAGAGAGAGAGGGGAGCGGGTGGCGCGCAGTTTCCCCTGAATGGCTCGGCTAATGAGAACGCTGAGGACCTCCCATACACACACACACCTCCATATACACTCATTGACACACACACACTTCCTTATACACTCACTTACACATACACTTTTATGTACACTTGCTTACACACAGACACACTTTCTTATATACTCACTCCAACACATGCATGTGCATGCACATATTCACAGACATGATTATACACAAGCACACAATCAAATAAGATGCCGTGGTGTACGCAAAAAACCACAAAAGTGCTCACACACCGCTACAGAAACACACACAGGTCCAGAAACACACACAGGTCCAGAAACACACACAGGTCCAAAAACACTCACCGCTACAGGAACACACACAGGTCCAGAAACACACACAGGTCCAGAAACACACACAGGTCCAGAAACTCACACCGCTACAGAAACACACCGCTACAGAAACACACACCACTATAGAAACTCACACCGCTACAGAAACACACACTGCTACATCACGAGCACCAGTCGCACTAGTCACTACGATCCCAAAAGCACGTTCCTCGGACATGTAAATCTGTGTTTGAGTTTGCTGTCCGTATTTTACACAGACGGATGCACGCAACACAAGGGCCATGTGAAGATATCGACATATACACGATGATATGAGCTGTGAACAGACTAACTAATACAACTGGCAGGTCTACCAGCAAGACTGCTGATAAAGTGAAAATGATACACACATATGAAGGCACGCACGCAAACACACAACAAGAGCAGAGGGATTGGGCAGTCAGCCATTAATTATTCTACCTCAATGTGTGTTTGCATGTTAGTTTGAGATGAAAACGTTGCGTTGTATCGTGTTGCACTGCACTGCTTCGAGTTGCGTACTGTCAGCGCATTCCAATTAAAAGCAGTGTAATTAAACTGATTTTATCGGTAACGTTCGCTCGCTCGCATCTCATGTAGTTAGGACTTGGTGTTAGTTTGAGACGAAAACGCACATGCTCACATGTGACCGTCTGCAGTGATGATCTCATGGCCTGGCACAGGCGGCAAGCTCTCCCTTCTCAGTGAGCCAACGTTAGACTCAGTCATTACCGAAATGAAATCGTGGCTTATATAACCCCGCTGGGTGCACGGGTGAGAGAGAGTCAGAGGAGTTTAGAGATACTGTAGCTTCAGATGATTAGACCTCTGAAGTTAGCTGACAAAAAGAACACAAAAGCAGCCATCTTTGCCCATATAAGAAGATCCGAGTACCATATTTGCATTCGGATCAAAGGTCTACCCTGAGATTGAAGTGTCCATACGTTAATGATTTTGAGTACCCTGATTTAAATGCCAGGCAAAGTGTTAAAAAATCTAAAGCTAATTTTATAAATATGCATTTGTTGATATAATACCATGAACAAGATGCTAAATGCAAACATAGGTGGGTTAGCTCAAAAACACACATGACACATGATTGCTTTACTTTACGCACAAGAGCGTTGCTCAATGACTGCCTTTGCACTTTGCCTGGCTTTTGAATTGGGGCCCTGAATGTTATAAAAATTAGTCGATGAATTGAATTGTATGTCTTGATGTTTCACAACAGGGTGACAGGGACTCTTTTGAAAATTATTATCGGAAACAGCGGAAGAAACAAGCCAGACTTGTCCTGCAGCCTCAGTCCAACATGGTGAGTATCGCCAGAGTGTCGCCAAAAACATGCACTCGTGCCTACAAGGCTCCTCCCATTTTATATGTTGTGTGAAAGTTAAGCAGTTTTTACTCTTTTTTTTTTTTTTTTTTCAGCACGAAACTGTGGAAGGCTACAGGAAGTATTTCAACCAGATAGTTGGGTAAGACCGGGGATGGGAATTCCATGCCATTTCCACCAGTCAGATACTTGAAAAGTCAAACTTAAAGGTGCAGTCAGTGATTGTGCAAGAAGTCAAGTTTGTTTGTTTATGTTTATGTTTAAATTTATTAGCGGACACTTTTGTCCAAAACAACCAAATGAAACACACCAGAGAGGTAGCTCACCCCTCCCTTCAGTATTTCCTGGGCTGCCTACAGAAATCTTTTTTTTTTTTTTTACCGTCTTCCCCACGGAGTGGGCTGCTAGCGGTCGTGAGGAGATGACTGTTGAATGTGACAAAAAAATTTATCGGGTTGAAATTGCGTATAATCGCTGACTACACCTTTAATCACACGCACAGTGTAACTTCAGAAGAGAATAACTAACTTCCTTTCCTATAACTTCTTTTTTCATATAAAAGTGTGTGTAAAGGGAGATCTAAAAGTGACTGCTGCCATCAGTAGGGATGAGTAGGTGTTTGCTTGAAGTTTGTTCTAATGCTTGTCGTACGTTTGTTTTGTTTGTTATGGTTCGTGACAGGTTTTTTGTGGTGGAGGATCACATCTTGCACGCAACTCAAGGCCTGGTGACGCGAGCCTTCACAGATGAGCTCTGGAACATGGCCCTCTCCAAAATCATCGCCGTGCTGCGCACACACTCTGTAAGGGGCTCTGAGTCTCACACACACACATACAAGCACAATCACACACAAACAAACATGCACACACATACATAGATACTGCACATACGTACATGCATACAGACAGACACACACATGCAAACACACACACTTACATATACACGCTTCACCTTCATGCACAGTCTGTGCTCCACTCACACTTTAATGGGTTCTGAGACACACACACACCCACACGCGCAAGACACACACACACACACACACACACACACACACACACAGACATACACGCACACACACACACACACACACACCCCACACACACACCCACACACACACAGACACACACACACACACACTTACACACACACAGACACACAGACATACACGGGCACACACACACACACACACACACACACACACACACACACCTTGACTGGGATCCCAACAGGTTGTTGTGCAGCCATAATAAGGTGCAAGTGGTGCTGTGTGCAGGGTGCTATGTGTGTGTGTGTGTGTGTGTGCTATGTGCAGGGGACAGCGTGCAGTAGTGACCCCTCCAGGCCTGCTCTGCCTGGGCCATGTTCTCTCTGGGACTGAAAGCCATCCATCAGTGGCACACACACAATTGTGTGTGTGTGTCTGTGTGGTGTGTCTATGTCTGGTGTGTGTGTGTGTGTGTGTGTGTGTGTGTGTGTCAGGGGGATTGTGGGTTGGATTTGGAAGGGTTGTGTGTCTCTCTGTGTGTGTGTGTGTGTGTGTGTTGGGGCTGGGGGTCACAACATCATCATCCCCCCATCCCAAACTCCAGTTTGGCCCCCGCTGTGCCCCACGGTGAGCCGCGGACCCCCCCACACACACCAGATTTGCATAATCCCCGAGTGATTTACAACTGAGTGGGTCCTGGCGAAACACGCCGCCTCTCAGCACCTTAGAATATTCACAGTTAATCTGCTGTTATTGTTGCAATCTGTTCCCATTAGGGCCCAGTGACCTCTTCATCAGATCAGCCTGAATGGGACGCAGCTGAAAGGGACTCCCCAGGAAATGGGCCCAATTACCATTCCCCCAAGTGTGTTCCATTCCGTTCCGTTTGGAAAATAAACGTAATAAACGTCACACACAGCAAAAAAGAGAGAGAGAGAGAGAGAGAGTGGTAAAAGAGAGGGCTGAGAACATAACTAGAGGAGAGAGAGAGAGATAAGAGAGAGAGAGAGAGAGAGAGAGAGAGAGAGTGGTAAAAGAGAGGGCTGAGAACATAGCTAGAACGCAAATGCACACCTTCTGAAGAAAAGAGAAAGAAATGGTGTGGCATGAAGGTAGAAGAGATAAAGGATAGAGGAGAAGAGAGGAGAGGAGGAGGAAGAGAGGAGAGGAGAGGAGGAGAGGAGGAGGAGGACAGAGGAGAAAAGAGGAGAGGAGAAGGACAGGGGAGATGAGTGCAGGAGGTTTAGAAGTGCTTTATGTGAGGGTTATAGGAGTCAATTGCTTGCACTTTTTAGAATTCATGTGAAATAAACAAGGAGCTCAAGTGTGGGGCATTGGGCAAGTAGCTGTGTGTGTGTGTGTCTGTGTGTATGTGTGTGTGTGTGGTGTGTGTGTGTGTGTGTGTGTGTGTGTAATTTCCCCTGGGGATCAATAAAGTATCTATTTATCTATCTATGTGTCCGATGGGTTGTTGTGTGTGTGTGCTTTGTTGTGTTGTGTGTGTGGGTGTGCCTGTGTGTTGTGTTTTGTCGTGTGTGTGTATGTGGGTGCCTGTGTGTTTTGTGGTGTGTGTGTGTGTGTGGGTGTGCCTGTGTGTGTTGTGTTTTGTTGTGTGTGTGTGTGTGTGTGTACGCGTTTGCGATCCTGGTGAGTGGAGTGTGTGGGGCCGGCCCCAGGCCCTTGCTGAGTGCCGCTGTGTGTCAGGCCCTGACTGCGCTCATTTGGTGAGTGATTTACGCACTCCCACGAGCACTGGGTCTCCACCTCCCTCCTCCCCTCCCCTCCCCTCCTCTCCCCTCCACCTTCCCTCCCTCCCTCCCTCCCTCTCTCCCCCTCTCTCCCTCTCTTTCTCCCTGCTTGCCTTATGTAAATGTTTAACAAGGGACGACGAGAGAGGGCGAGAGTGAAAAAGAGGGAAAAAGCCTACGGCAGGCCAGAGAGAAAGACAGAGAGGGCTCGTAAATCAACCTTTCCTGCCCTCTGCTCCTGTTGCCTCGCTCCTGTTGCCCCTTAAAGGGCAGTTACTTACTCCTCCAAGGGCTGCTGCTTACCCCTTTAAGGGCAGTTACTTACTCCTCAAAGTGCAGTTACTTACCCCTCCAAGGGCAGTTACTTACTCCTCCAAGGGCAGTTACTTACCCCTCCAAGGGCAGTTACTTACCCCTCCAAGGGCTGCTGCTTACCCCTCCAAGGGCAGTTACTTACCCCTCTAAGGCCTATATCAGGCCACTGGTGGTGGTAATGGTGGTGGTCACTCACACACCCACAGGTGCTAACAGCACGTCCTGACCCCTCTGGGTCATGTGACCATTGCTGACAGGAGAGAGAAAGAGAGAGAGACAGAGAAGGGAAAAGGAAAGAGAGAGAGAAAGAGAGGAATCAGAGAGAGAGAGAGAGAGAATGAATGAATGAGAGAGAGACATGCCAAGTGACACTCTGGCTCTGCTTTAACAAGACCGCTGGGACCTTTGAGCATCAGACAGCTCTAGTTGCTGTACGACCAGATAGAAAGGGAGTCATCGTAAGATTTGCCAAAAGGCTGTAGCTAAGAACTACATTCTGGTTTAACAGTTCAACCAACACGCTTCAGAGTCAGCCTCTAGCTGTCAGGCATATTCAGCAGATCACCAGCCTAGCAATCGTCACATAGTCATATAGGCCAGACTGGTCATGCTAATCCCAATAGCTCCGTAACTCAGTAACACCGGGCACCTTTGCACATCTGCACTGTGACAAGGCAACAGACTATTCTCGATCATTTGCACATCCCACCCCTAAAGTGATAAAGTAACAGAATGGAAACCTGTGGCTGAGACAGAATTCTGCCAGATCTGCCAACATGCTTATAGAAAACACCTATCCCACCTTAACCACATGAACCTTAACCACCTAAGCCACAGACAGTATAATATTTGAATGTCAGAAGGTAATAGTGAAAGTTTATTTGTTTTTCTGTAGCTCTGTACACTGTCGCTTCATTGAACGTGACTATATTTGTAGTACCTATGGCCGTGGCGATATCCTTTACCCCACTCCCACTTAATGCCTAATTTCTAGAGATCAGCAGTATAGATCAGTGGTCTAGGACTACTGGACCAAAAACGGCAATAATACTTTCAGGAAAGATAAGCCTTATCTGCTATCTTATCACATAATGTCATTAACTGAAGACCATCTGATACACTGTTGGTTACAATGAGGGTTATATATGTGTGTATGACCCTGAACAAGGAGTATCGTGCAAGAAAGAGCGTGTTTGTGTGTGTGGGTGGGTGCTTGCTTGCTCGCTAAATCCTGTCACTCAACACTCCCTTGCCTGGGTCAGGCCAAGTCATCTCACTCTTCTTCTTCTTCATAGCCCCCCTTCACACACACACACACACACACACACACACACACACACACACACACACACCCCCATGGAGTAAGTTCCATTCCATCAACGAGTTGCGGGGGGGCATGGCATTCACGTGCTAATTCCTCCCTAAGCCTTCTTTATAAGTCCTCAGGTATTTGATCAATAAGTGACCCTCCATGAGTTAGCCATTTGATGCTAATTAATCAAGAGACAAGGTTTTCTTTTTGAAAAGAAAAGACATGGCGATGTGTGGGCGGGGGTTGTGAAGTGGTTTTAGAATGGGGAGATTTTTCTTACTGATTGATTTGACCTCAGTCGTTTGTTCATACGGGTTTGTACGCAAAGCTATCTTAATTAACTGGATAATCATTAACAGTTATTGACATTAGTCCATTACCTCAATTCAATATTGTTGTAATTAATAATTGAATATGTTTCATGGTTTTGTAGTTTTTTTTTTGTCGTTTGGGTAGCAAACATTTGATTTAATAAGCTTTTCTGTTTATTCCTTGTGTCTGTTTCCTGTAGTCGTATTGCAGTGATCCAGACCTGGTCTTGGAACTGAAAAACATGATTGTGATATTTGCTGACACTTTACAGGTTAGTATTCATAAGTTTTTAAAAAATAGCTTCTTTTCTATCCTGTGTTTGCATCTTCTAATATAAAAACCTGGCCAAAGCTTGTGTTTTTCTATTGACAGTGTTTCTTAGTGTATCCCAAATATAAAATACGTGTTAGATGTAATCTCAAATTGCATTTTGCCCAAGCCAGTTTGTGGGTGCTTATGTTGACCTTTTCCCCTAAATGGTCCCAGCGTTTCCAGTATAAACGTTTGTATTTGTAATTGTCCCGTAAATGTTGTGTAAATGTTGTGTAAATGTTGTTTTGACGCTGGACCCTCGTATTCTGACTCTTGCGGCCCTTGCTGTCTTCAGGGCTACGGCTTCACGGTGAACAGATTATTTGATCTGCTGTTTGAAATCAGAGATCAGTACAACGAGACACTGCTGAAGAAATGGGCTCTGGTGTTCAGGTTAGTCACACTGTGACACCTGTCACAATGGCTATTATTGTTTACGTTTATCTTTATGTACACTGCTGTTCAAAAGTTTGGGGTCACTTAGACATTTCCATTCCACTCTCTCTCAGAATACCAGCTGAGATCAGTTGCATTGTTTTTTTTTTAATCAGGGCAGCAGTTTTCAGATTACATTATGTGCTTACGTAATTGCAAAAGGGTTCTCCAATGTTTTCTCAGTTAGCCTTTTTTAAAATGATATCAGATTAGTAAACAGAATGTGCCTTTGGAACATTGGATGAATGGTTGCTGATAATGGGCATCTGTATACTTATGTAGATATTGCATTAAAGATCAGCCATTTCTTTCTACAACAGTCATTTACAACATTAATGATGAAAACATGGATATTTCTAGGTGACTCCAAACTTTTGAACGGTAGTTAAATATAGCAGGCGCTTTTGTCCCAAGCGACATATAGATATAACAGTACAATAGTTAAAATAAACAAACAGCTACAATAAAAATGTTTGTAGGACTACATTAAGAATAGTAATGATAACAACAATGTCAATACAATATCAACAATCTGTAATGCGAAATAAACAAATGCCATACATATACAATTCATAACTCATAAGAACCACTTAATTAATTAAGCGTAAGCTGAACAGATCAAAGTCTTTAGACCCCTCTTAAAAGACCCAAAACTATCGCTGGAACACAGAGCACTGGGTCATTCCACCAACTCATTCCACCATCGAGGAACCACTGATGAAAAGAGTCACACTCTTAATTCTCCATGTGGTATGTTGTATGTGTGTGGTATGTTACAGTATGTGTGTATGTCTCCATGCCCCATGCAGTGTGTGGTATGTTGGGGGGGTGTGGTATGTTGATTGTGTGTGCAGGGTGGACATTCATAGTGTCACACACTATGAAGACTGACACTTTGTTCCAGTGCACTAATTGTGTGTGTGTGTGTGTGTGTGTGTGTGTGTGTGTGTGTGTGTGTGTGTGGAACAGGGAGATATTTGAACAGGACAACTACAGCCCCATCCCTGTAGAGACGGAAGAAGAGTACAAATCGGTCATCAGCAGGTTCCCCTTTCACGAAGCTGAAATCGAGAAGGTACAGCACAGCAGACACCCCTCAGTCCACTACCACTACCACTGCTCTCTCTCTCTCTCTCTCTCTCTCTCTCTCTATCTCTCTCTATCTCTCTCCATCTCTCTCCATCTCTCTATCTCTCTCTATCTCTCCATCTCTCTATCTCCATCTCTCTCTATCTCTCTCTATCTCTCTCTATCTCTCTATCTCTCTATCTCTCTCTCTCTCTCTATCTCTCTCTCTCTCTATCTCTCTATCTCTCTCTATCTCTCTATCTCTCTCCATCTCTCTCTCTCTCTCTATCTCTCTATCTCTCTCTATCTCTCTATCTCTCTCTATCTCTCTATCTCTCTCTCTCTCTCTCTCTCTCTATCTCTCTCTATCTCTCTCCATCTCTCTCTATCTCTCTATCTCTCTCTCTCTCTCTCTATCTCTCTATCTCTCTATCTCCTATCTCTCTCCATCTCTCTCTCTCTCCTCTCTCTCTCTCTCTATCTCCATCTCTCTATCTCTCTATCTCTCTCTCCATCTCTCTCTCTATCTCTCTATCTCTCTCTCTATCTCTCTCTCTCTATCTCTATCTCTCCATCTCTCTCTCTCTATCTCTCTCTCTCCATCTCTCTATCTCTATCTCTCTATCTCTCTCTCTCTCTCTCTCTCTCTCTCTTTTTCTTTTCTCTCTCCTTACACACACATTCCTCTCTCCTATATCTCACATACCACACAGATTTATTAGCTCTGCCGAGGACGTTATGTTTTCGGTATGTTTTGTTTGTCTGTGCAGAGGATTACACACACACTCACACACATAAAAAAAAAAAAAAACAACCCCGATTTTTAACAAAACCTGGTGCACAGGTTTTTTGTACCGATAGTACTCGGTGACCTTGAGATTTAAACTTTTGCCAATGTTACCAGATACAGCATTTGGTCTTGTGGATGTCACTGCTCTCTGAGAAAACGTAGTATTTATAGAGTGTGTTAACTGTTTGTATCACATGTTGCATATGTGGAAATGATTGCCATCATAGCTAACTTGTCTACACTCACTAATTTAGTTCATTTTTTCTTTTTTCTCTCTCTTTCTCTTACAGCAACCATTTCCAAAGAAACTCCCCATGTCCCAATCTGTGCCTCAGATCTACACGCAGGTGAAAGAGTTCATCTACGCCAGCCTTAAGTTCTCCGAGTCTTTGCACCGCAGGTGAGGGTGCTGAAGAAGAATGATAAAATCTCCATATTTACACTTACGTTTATTCGTTTGGGAGACGCTTTAATCCAAAGCGATTTGCAAAATGGGGAATAGCATTCAAACTACGTTGCAAAGGAGGCCTTAGATAATGAGAAATACTACTACAATACATACTACTATCAGAACTTGAGAGCAGAAGTGTAAGTACTTGTCAAAGGAGATAGTGGTAAAAGGAGGAGTAGAAGGGAAGTCCATTGACAAACACACAGGTGCATCTCAACAAATTAGAATATCGTGGAATAGTCCATTGCCCTGCCCAGACTGACAGAATAAAGGCTTAGGAGACCATTAGCGGCATTTTGAATTATGTCAAACTAGCTAAAAAGAAAGTCCGTGCAGTTTTTATTTCTATTGGGCAAAGGAGGGGGTGTAAGAAACAAGGGTTCTGGGTCCAGCAATAGGGCAAAATGATGCCGTTTTGGTGGTTTAGACAGGTAATAGTGGAGGAAGACAGAAGAAAATTGAGCAAGCCAAAATATGCAACTACACTTTTAGAAAAAAGTCTAAAAAACGCAATCCACACACAAAACACTACCGAAACGTTTAGAAATTGCGTCGTAAATATCGAATGTGTTTGATACCTCGGATTCGTTATCGGGCACTCTCAGAACCACTAACATTCTATCTTTAAACATCTCACACTGCAAGACAATCTGAGCCGACAATCGGTTCCGATCAGGCTGTAGGAGGGAATGCCCCCCTCACCCCCATGTCGTAAGGGGAGAATCAGGCCCAAAATCGGGCAGATTATCCTGTAGTGTGAGATAGGCATTAGCTGGATAGAGCTCATCTCAGGTCGACATTTATGTATTATACATTCTTTATTGTAATATTATGAGATTTTGGATTTTTTTTATTTCCACGAGCTGTAAATCGCAATCAAGATTAGAATAATCAAGATTAACAAAAAAACAAAAAAGGCTTGAAATATTTCACTTGATGTGTAATGAATCTAGATTATATGAAAGTTAAGCTTTTTGACACCTGCAGACAGTGAAATGCAGAGAAACCGGATCTGATTGAATCAGAACCTGTTTGACCCGGCGTGGAGATGTGGCTCAGTAGTCACACTATTGGCCTCTGTTCTTTTGCTGGTCTCAAACAATATGAACATAATAATAATAATAATAATAATAATAATAATAATAAGCTTTATTTGTATAGCACCTTTCATACACAGAATGCAGCTCAAAGTGCTTTACATTTGGAGCATGTAACACAATAATAGAGTCAGTCAGTCATTATCAATCACTTTCACTTTTCTTAATTGTTGTGGCCGTTTATGATTCAATCAGCAAAATATCAGAAATATAGAAAAGAACATGTAACACAATTACTTGTGACATGTGAAAGAAATGCCCAATATGAAAGACAGGGGACCGCAGGGACCATGCAGACTGCTTGGCAATATAACCGGTTGCTTAGTCATAATGGCTACACGTCTTTATCATCGTTCATCAGAAACTGTGACTTAGACCCTAGTTTTACTTGTTTTTGCATTACGTCAATGAGAAAATACTTCTGAAAGCTACTCCTAACCAACCCCTTTTCAAAAAACAACATTCATCTCACATCAATAAGTGTCAGCCATGCAGCGCAAACATAAACAAGCAAACAGTAAAGTTGGCTTGCAGAACAGCGATCCTACACGCTATCCACTTACACGCTCCTCGGGGCCCCCCTCTCCCCACTGTGACCTCAGCATCAACCCGGTCATGTTGACTGGTCAGAACCAACAGAAGCACCGTGGTGTTTTAGTCGCCTCCATGGGTCATTCCCCTCAGTCTGGTGTCAGCAAGGCCTCCCCCGCGTGCTCTGTAGCCGAGCACAGCGCTGCCAGTATTTGTTTTTACCGTGAGCCCTTGTGGCATTTGCGGCGGCACTGTGTGTTCTGAGGGGGATCTGTGTTGTGCTTGTCCGACGGCACCCCAAATCCTTTCCCAGGCCAAACGGACCGGTACCTCGTGCATCCCAGGGGGCTTAGCGGCACCTCCCATGATGTTTAGCGGGTGAGGGGGCCGTGAGGAGGACCTGTGTTCCTAAACACACACATACACAGTTTTTTGTCATTTGGTCGCAAGTCAGTCTGTCCCTGCATAACAAGTAATTAAAAACAGGATACTCTTTTTACTTTACCTTTTAGAGGGGAAGTAAATAAAAACAGGATACACTTCTTACTTTACCTTTAAGAGGCGAGGGGAGCCTCCTACCACATCAAGAGTATCCATCCTTAGGTTCATTCTTTAGCTAGTTGTGTACTTGCAAGGGCATCTGATCCTCCACCTAATTTTGAGGGTCGAGCCCCCTCAACCCCTCCCCCAGATGCGTGCCTGTGTCTCCATGAATGGTATCAGTGTCCCAGAGAAGAGGAGCATGAAAGCTGTGCCTGTGGTCCTATAGCTCTCCTCCGAGCCCTGGCGCCCCTGTTGATGGACTAATCCCAGAGTGGGTTAAGCTCTTCTCTTCTCTTCTCTTCTCTTCTCTTCTCTGTTCTGTTCTCTCCACACTCCAGGCATGCTGCTAGCAACCCATGCAAATGAGCAGCTCTACTCGACACCGCCTGTTGTGGTGCTAATTAACCACTAATGCTGACACCCCCCCCCCCCAAAACACAAAACACACACACACACACATATACACACAAACACACACAGACACACTCCCACACAAACACACTCCTGCACACACACAAACACACACACACACAGTTCAATGTGAATAAGCCCCTCCCCCTCTAATTAGGCTCCTCCCCTCACACCTCAGGCGGCGTTCACACTGACACACTTTTTTTCACCTCCAGGCGCTCAAATGAAATTATTTCCCAATGGAACAATGCAGTTTCACTGTTGTGACACGCCACATATTTGTATGAGCGAGGCGTAAACAGAAAAAAAAAAAACCCTTAGCTACCTGTCTTAGCCTAGTCAGGGAGAGAGCAATTTAGCTAAGTATAACGTATCATAGCAACAACAATCAATTTCCACTCTCACAATGTGGTTGCAGTGGTAGTTTAGTGGTTAAGGAGCTAGGCTAGCATTTAGTAGCCAGTTTTTTTGGGTTCAATAACTAGCTTCCACCGTTGTGCCCTTGAGCAAGGCACTTAATCCTGAGTTGCTCTGGGGAGAATGGCCCTTGTAATGTAACTGACAAATGTCTGCTAAATGAATAAATGTACATTTTTAAATACCTGCGTTTAGGAGGTAAAAAAAAAAACCTTCAGTGTGATTTCTGCCTCACTCGGCCCCTCCTACCTAATCAGCGCCTCCAAACATGACGCTTATCTCTTGCATCAGCAAGCACTGGCAGTGCTATGCTAACACACATAAACAAACAAAGACTGTCAAACCAAACATACACACATGACTGACTGACTGAGCAGAGAGGTCTTGAGTGAGAATCATGATTTACTGTAGGTTTTTCAGCGAGTGATACAAAATCAGTAATGAAATGTTTCACTGTTTAAAAAATCCACTTTCTGTGCTGTTACCATTTGAAATATTGCATTTTTGAAAGCAGTCCCATATTTTGTGATATACAGTATGTCATGATATTAATGTTAGTGAGGCAGTAGGGTTTGCTAGTAATAGAGTGGTTTGGAGAGTCATAGTTCAACAGAGAATTATATTACTGAATCGCTAGCCATTATGACAAAGTTATTGTGAGGTTTGTGGTTGTCCTCACTCACATTGAATGTATACATTCCATAATTGAGTACTGTGGTTATATTTTCATGAGATAAAATATAATTTGTATTTCATTTATTCCAGCTCGACAGAAATCGATGACATGCTACGCAAGTCCACCAACCTTCTGCTGACGAGGACGCTGAGTGGCTGCTTACAAAACCTCATCAAGAAGCCCCACATAGGCCTCACTGAGGTAAACAGCAGTACTAGAATACTTAAACACACATAGGCCTCACTGAGGAAAACAGCACTACTAGAACATTCTTTTAGAAATAGACTTTGCTGAGGTAAAGTTGACTATTAGAATACTTTTCTACACATAGGCTTCACTGAGTTAAAGGCGCTCTAAGCGATGTCATACGTATAACATTTTTTGTCACTTACATCAAACATCACCTCATCATCCGCTAGCTGCCTGTGTCCTGAATACACCGTAAAAAAAAACACTATCTCTGTGGACAACCCAGGCTCCAAAAACGGCCCAAAACAACTTGGGCAAAAAAAATAAAAACATAACAAACTGTCCCAGCAAATCACAGACGAGATGCGTGTTTAGGAGAGTTTCAATTGCACGGGAGGGGGGGGGGGAGCTAGCTAGTTTTCTGTTTTGTTTGAATGTCAACAGAAGTGACGTTACCCACGAGACGAGAGTGACTGAAAACTATTTCAGCACTAACATGCCCATTTCCTCTTGCGTTCCTCTGGTGTCTCTGTCCCACAGCTGGTTCAGATCATCATCAACACTACACATCTAGAGCAAGCCTGTAGATACCTGGAGGACTTCATCACCAACATCACAAACGTCTCCCCGGAAACCATTCACACCACGCGGCTCTATGGCCTGGCCACGTTTAAGGTGCGTTCACATTCACAAGCAGTGGTGCAGTGCTGTCTCTGTTGCTGTTGGCAACACGGGGCAGGACGCAGGATGTTATCCCTTTGGAAAGCAGCTTGTGTCACTATGTTGCCCGAAAGATGCTATACGAATAAAGCTTGATCGATTATAGGGGTAAGATGAAGGGATAGGGGAAGGGGAAGAGGTAAAACAGAGAATTGAGATTGGCCCTTGGTGAATTTACTCTGATAACTAAAATCCAACACATGAGTCACAAGCTCATTGATAAAAATTCACAAGCCCATACGGTACCCGAAGCACTTCCACAGTTTACTGACTCATAGTGATTCATAGAGTTGTGGTTTGTATATGTTGGTATGGTTATTATTATCCTGTCAACGTTTATTTAGTCTATTACTAATATTGGAATTACATTTTTTATTTAGGCTATATGACTTTATGCAGTTAATCGTAATGTCAATGTAGTGTTTATTGATGTCACGGTAAGTGGTTTTGGACCAAAGAACCATAAACATAAACATTTATTTGTCAAACCCTAAAATATAAATGTTAAGGGGCAGCTCATTAGTGTTTTAAGGATTAAAGCTAAGATGAAGGGTCAGGGAGAAGGACATCTTATAAGTACTTGTTGAGTGATAAGTGTTTACTCTAAAGCCATCAGGCCTGCCTGTCATAACCCCCAGAATGCAGGGGTCAAGGGTCATGACCTTTGACCTCCAAACATAAGAGGCATGAGGTTGACACTCAGTTCCAGATTTCTCTGTCTGTGTGTTTCCCCACCAATGTTAAAGATTTACACATACCACTGATGAAATCCATTCGATCCGAACGGCAGGTACTGTACTTGATAGGTTGTCACTCCTTTCTCCCTTATGGTAGTTTCCTTGGAACACAATCTAGATGAGTAATTTCTGAGTCTAGAGATGAGCTAGAAAAGGTGCACACTGTGTTTTAGACTGGTTTTCATCGATGTGGTAGTAATAGAATATGTCTCAGTTTTTAATCAAGCAGGATGTCAATCATTTGTCAGTCAGGAGTTAAGCCCAAATGCTCACGTACTGTGTGTGTTGTTGTTGTTGTAACTAAATCTGAAACCCCACAGCATGATTCAATAGTTGAATATTAGTAGGTATAAAACCAAAATTAGGTAGACATGGTTTTGGAATGAATCTGTCTTAAGGATGACTCCGGTCTCTTTATGTGTTTTAGTACATAGTGAAGTGTTTTGAGAGTCGTGAAGATTAACTGCAACGCTTACTTTACTGATTAGGCTTCCTAAGGACATGGTCTTGACATGCATGGATACACACACACACACACACACACACTTCACCATATAGGGCAATACTTTTCACGTGTTTCTCTTTAGACGTGTCAGGCTTTCAACCGCACAGGTCTAAGTATGAGCTCACCAAGCTTACCTGAAGTCTGAGTGGAGCAGAACGCTGTGTCTGTGTGTGTGTGTGTGTGTGTGTGTGTGTGTGTGTGTGTGTGTGTGTGGGGGGGGGTTTCAGCAAAGAACACGTCACATGGTGCACATTGTCACACATAAGGACATGACCTCCCCTATTTACATTTCTGTTGTTTTAAGTTTCTGTGTGTGTGTGTCAGGACATTTTAATGAGCTGTCGTGTTGTTATGAAGGGAAATGAGGAGAGGAAAATGAACTCATACATAAATAAACACGCAAATAATTACATTATCATGAATTTTGTTCCATTAAAAAAAAAGAAGTGAAGTGGCATGTCAGATTTGTGTGTGGGTGTGTGTTTCTGTGTGTATCAGTGTGATGCATGATCATCCTGTCACTGAGTTCATCACCCAGCTTGTGCTGAGTGGGACTCACATGTAGTTATTATTGTGACAAATGAGGATGCCGTACTGTGGTTCTCTTTTTGGGTGCTGGTAGTTCAGGAGGTAGAGTCTTCGTTCTGTTATTGGTCTGGTTAACTTTTTGGATAGATAGATACTTACTTACTTACTTACTTACTTACTTACTTACTGACTGACTGACTGACTGACTGACTGACTGACTGACTGACTGACTGACTGACTGACTGACTGACTGACTGACTGACTGACTGACTGACTGACTGACTGACTGACTGACTGACTGACTGACTTGGATCCCTAGGGGAAATTCAAAAGGAGGTAGAGGAGTCGTTCTTTTATTGGTCTGGTTCACTGTTGGGGTGGTGGTGGTTCAGGAGGTAGAGGAGTCGTTCTGTTATTGGTCTGGTTGACTGTTGGGGAGGTAGAGGAGTCTGTTATTACAAGGCTGAGGGTAAGCGGACTTTAGGCAGTACTGAATCAGGGCACAGCGCTGGTCAAGATGCAAGATGTTTGGATGATTATCATGCCTGACCTCAGACATGATACAGACTCCCTGTATGTAGTTTGCCTGCATAAAATGATTCCGCGGATTTTACAACACGCCAACACACACGGGTATGCAGGGGCTATTCAAAATGACATACAGTAAAAATGTTGTGCAATAAACTGACACTTCGAATAGCCCAGACAAATAATGGCAGACAAAGCATGATGTCACTTATAGGCT
The DNA here is from genome assembly GCF_017589495.1 of Alosa alosa. Taxonomy (NCBI): domain Eukaryota; kingdom Metazoa; phylum Chordata; class Actinopteri; order Clupeiformes; family Clupeidae; genus Alosa; species Alosa alosa. The sequence continues at coordinate 20,915,828 of NC_063210.1, read as the reverse complement.
ACCAGAGACTGTGTTTGAGTTGCATCGTTGCAAATCTCATATGATGCATCATTCCACAAAATGGTTTGTCTTCTATGTCATCAAGTTATTCAATTGGCTAAACATAGGCTATATAGCCTTAACTCAGAGTTTTAGGCTTATGTCTTTTTGCTCAGCTACAGACAACGAGTGGCAGACAGAGTGAGATGTCACTTATAGGCTACCAGAGATTGTTTTTGAATCATATCGTTGCAAATTGCACTGCACTAGTAGAATATAAATGTTATGTAAATATCTACATACAAATATAAATATACTAGAATATAAATGCTATTTAACTGCAATCCCTTTACATTCCCTTTATGTTTTTTTTTTTTATAATCTATACTTATTTATCTTATTTTATTATTTTAATGAAATCATTATTAACTACTATTATTAATCTTTTATCTGTTCTATTTACATCCTTTTCCATTTTGCGCAGACATAGAGTTAACCAAGTTTACATTTCACTACTAGTTTTATACTGTTATTATAACTGTGTATGTGACAAATAAATCTCTCTGAATCTAAATCTCTGAATCTGATTCCCTAAATCTGAATCACTGAATCGGAATCCCTTAATCTGAATCACTGAATCGGAATCCCTGAATCTGAATCTTTGAATCTGAATGTGTTGTCAGGACGCGCGGCACGCAGCTGAGGGTGAGATCTACACCAAGCTAAACCAGAAGATTGACGAGTTCATCCAGCTGGCCGACTACGAGTGGGGCATGTCCGAGTCGGACGGCCGGGCTAGCGGCTACCTCATGGACCTCATCAACTTCCTGCGCAGCACCTTTCAGGTCTTCACGCACCTGCCGGTACGTTCACTCACACATTCACTCACAAACACAGACACACCTGTTTGAAGTTTCTGTGTGTGTGTGTGTGTGTTTCTATGTGATTGTTTTTGTGTGTTTTTGTTGCAGTCGATGTTTATATTGTTAGTGATGTCCTTATTGTTCTTGCCTATGTGAGGTCTATTGGCTTTATATATGTACGTTGTGATATACTGGTTTCCTGTTTCAGTGTATCTGGTCTCACCTTTATGTTGTTGCATGCCATGGATATAGTTCTGATGGTTGTATTTTTTGTGTGTTCTTTTGTGATGTGGACTCCATGATTCCATGGCTATCATGACCGCTAACTCTTCCCAGGAAAAAAATAGACCGTTAAACTGCTAATGTCGGTGCCTATATTTTGAATATAAGTTGAGTCTACAACAAAAAACTGAAAAGAAACCAAGGGCATACGTTGTTAGTGAAGGCTTGGTTATTTAATCTGGGAAAATTTTAGTCTAAAATTTTATTAGACTGATTTTTACTGACATATCACAACACTTTCTGTTAAAAGTGAGTTTACATAGTTGGTGTACAATATATCAAACGGACACGTTTCTTTGGAAATTAGAGCCCAGGTTATTCATGCCAAACAGTGGTAGGGCTACACCCCAAACCGCCGTGTGTCTTGCCAAAGTGAACCGCTCGCTTGCTTAATTATCCAAGCTTCCTGGCCTAACCAGACGAGCCTCTTTATTTTTTAAGCCAACTCTTAATTTCCCTTTCTCCTCTTCTTGACTTTCGACTTGCACACAAAAACAGGCGCGTTCTACGACGGAATGTCTCCTCTGTCTCTCTCTCTCTCTCTCTCCTTTACGTTCTCCAGTGCTGTGCAATTTTTTGAGTTTCTCTCTTTTCTTCTTCTGCTAGGCATGCTTGGTTTTTTTCTGATTCTTCCGTTTTTTTCCTGTCCATTTATTGTTGCCATACTTTCTCCCCCCCCCCTTCCCCCTCCCCCCTCTTTTGTCCGTTCCTTATTTTTGTTTCGTTTGTATTTGTACTTCTTTTGTATTTTTTTTTTTTTTTTTTTTTTTTTTTTTTTTTGTGGGTGATTTTCTGCTCAGAATATCTACAATGACCATGCCGCGATGTCGGTAAGTAAGACCTCCCTGCCTCTCCCTGCTGAAGGGGAAACAGCATGCATGCCTGTCTGTGCTTCCCGTGGACTTGCCTTACCAGGCTGGCGCTTGCTTTTGCCTCTCCTTCCTCCCCACCACACGTAATGCCCGAGTATGCCAGGCTAGCCACCTAACCAGCACGACCCTAGCCTGCTACCCTACCCCTGCCACCATTTACCCCTACCCCTTACCTGCCCTGCTCCCAGTGCCACCCCATACCCCCCCCCCCCTTACCCTTCTAATCATGTCCATGGTTGCCACTGTCTGCGATCCACATCAGTGGCTTATTTTGCTGTCACACGCTAATTAAGTGTAATACATCATAAAGGGTAGTTTAGCTTTAGGACCTCGGAAGGTCTCAATAGGTTTTAAATGTATGTATGTATGTATGTATGTATGTACATACACACATGTGTGTGTGTGTGTATGTGTATATATATATATATATATATATATATATACACGTGTGTGTGTGCATCATCTGTAATTCATGAAGTATTTCCGTGTGCTTTGTAGAAGTAATACATCATGCAGAATAGTTAGTGTGTCAAAAGACTATAATGTCTTGAACGTATGAATGTGTTTATATATAAATGCATGTATGTTTGTCAATATTTTTAACAATAGTAAGCTCCGATAATCAAAGTGGTAGTGGATCAGTACTTTAGAATTATTGAAGTAGATGGTCTCTAAACCAAAGTAAGAGATGGATGAAAATGGATGATGATTTGTGGACCTTTTAGAATAATCATAAGTAGCGATGATTACAGACAGAAATTTGGCATTTAAACACCTTGCTTTTAAACACCCTGAATGGGACCATAGATTCTTTGTAGTACTCTGCTAACTCAGTTGCATATAACAAAGTCAATCTATTAGATGTAATTCAGCTCAGATTAAAAAAAAAACACTCCACAAGTCTTACAACTCTTCTCTGGTGATAAAGGTTATGGTATTGAAAGCATCTCCCATTGGGAACACACTGTAGCTGCTATCCAGGGGTGTGTTTCCCAAAAGCATAGTTGCTAACTAAGTTCCCATTGCCAACCAACTAAAAGTTTAGCAACTATGCTTTTAGGAAACGCACCCCAGGTGCACATATCAGGGCGTACATACATGAATACAGGTCTTTGCTTTTGTGACTCAAGTCTCATTGCTGTCTAGCCACAGACAATGTCAAAATACTTTATGATTTTTTTTTTTTTTTTTTTGCCAGCATACTGTCAACACATAAAGGCCTAAATCATGCAAGATATTTCATTCCACTGCACACAACTTCGAAAAATAAGAGAGCATTCACTCTCATGCCGTGACACTCCTTCAAAGGTATTCATTCCTCTCTTGTGCAAGAGTCTGTGATCAGATATAACTCATATCATATTGGATGCGTAATACAGATGGATCAAAATCCCCCTTTTGTTTCTCGACAAGTGAAGACCTTGTCTATGCCTTCAGGTGATCTACTTTCAGGCTTATCAGTATGGTGGGAGAGGTGCTCTCACTCTCTGAATGCTCTCCAGAGTGCCGGTATCTCTTGGGACGCAGGCCCAAGAATGTGCAACAGGTTTTTGGATGCTGGTGGTTTTGCGGTCGCGGTCGCTGCCGCCAACAACATCCATCTGTGCTGGAAGTTTCAGCGACTGTTGCCCCTGGGCATGAGGGGCCGTTACCCTCCCTGACGTGTAGAGACGTTTGGCTGGCGCGGGGCCAGGGCAGGTTTATGTGTTGTACACCTGGCGTGGGTTTGACTCCTGCCCCGGCCACCGCATCCATCACCTACACATTTGTAGAGCTGTGCGCTCAACTTGAAATTCCCTTTTTTCCCTCTTCGAGTCCCTTTTCTGACTGAGTATTGCAGATATTTTACATGTAAGTGTCATGTTTCTGCACAAGTCTTCATTCTCCAAACAGTTTAATCTTTAGCTAACTGCATGAATATGAAGGAAGGTGTCAGTTTCTTGCAGGTGTAGGACTCCCCAGAATCTAGCCCTTGCTCTGCTTTTGCTGTTGAGCCATCCTGGCATACGTGTCATATACAGTAGTTGTCTAATACATTCTGGGGAAGCATATTGTATAGTAAATTGTGTAGCAATACTGTAGTTTAGTGACAATAATATACTGTACAGGAGTGGAATTTGACAGATTGAGGAGATTGGTACTTGTTGCGCCCCATGGCCTGTAGAAGAACAGTCTAGTTTTAGAAGAGCAAGCAGGACTGCCATATGCAGGATTCTGCAGTTCACCAACTAAACTTTGCTATTTATAAAAATTGGCAAAGGGGCGATAAATGTACATTTGTCATGCTTAACAGAAATGTAAAGTTAGAGTTTGTTAGACAGAGAGCAGTAGTTAAAAATCAAACATCCATACTGAATAGTCAGCAGAATGATGTGGCGCGCAGGAATTTGAATCCTTATATGCAAAGCAAACACCAGCAGTTAAGTCTACAAGGCAGACGTATCGCATGTAGCTCTAGGATGTATGCTTACATACTGGTCGCTTCTCACCAACCCCCCCCCCCCATCCACCCTTCCCTTTTGGTTTCCATGTGGATGATCACACACACACACACACAGACACACACACACACACCGCTAAAATGGCTAAAAATGCCACCGCTGACGACTGACACCAACATGAACTCTCCACCAAGCGACATTGTCAGCGGCGTACGTCCCATCCGTGACCAGTCCTGTTTCAGAATGACTTGTTTCTTATCTGTAGATATGAGCGTGAGGAAAGCATGTTGGCCACTCATCCATACCATACTTCCTTGGAATGGAATGAATGACACTTTCCCAAGTGTAGCCTACTGCATCTGTAGCTAGGTCCGTCTTTGAACCACTGAACACTGAGAAATACAGCGTTACAGATCACATAAGTATAAGTAAATTCTTTTGATCCCGTGAGGGAAATTTGATCTCTGCATTTATTCTAACCAGTAGGCCACGGCTGCCCCACAATGAACACAGTCAAATATCAATAAAGACAGTGCTGTTGTCAATGCAGCACGACTGGTCTTTTTTTACTGATGAGGATGACCGTGATTTCAACTCTGTCCAGGATTCTTCTGAGCAAATCTGAAATAACAGCTTCTTCATCAGTCAACAGGAACGGCTAATACAAGGTGTTATAAGGGCCAATATTAGTGTGTTACAAACTGATTGACTGTTAACTGATTTATGAAAAGGTTGATATAAAATGTTACATGAGTCCTATGTCCTAGATGTCTTCAATATTCCATTAACTAAATTCAATGGAAAGTGCCTTGTTATTTCTCAGTCATCCATGATTTACTTTACTTGTATATACTTTGACATGGTCATAGTCACTGAGTTGTGCTGGGTGTTTTTTTTTGTCTCTATCTATTTTGTTTAATTTGAAGTGTATCATGGCAAAATAGACTGTCCATTTGCCTATGGACCCTTTCAAGAGAGTTCCATTATCAGCATCATAGTTGGCCCCACAAGACTTCCTTTTTAACATTCCATATGTTATCTTAATGCAGAGGAAGTAGATTGGGGCCCAAATAGAATGTTCACGCATTGTTTTTGTTTTTATTGTTGAAAGGGTCCATATATATACATATGAATGATCCAAATGATCAAGGTTGCATGCACAGAGAGGGACCCATCAGTACACTACACACACTGTATGATACTGGCCGTAACAGTTCATCACCAGTGGTGGTCTACGCCGCTTGACAACTACAGGGGCATTGGTGTCTCAGCTAAATGCATGCATGTGTGTGTTGTGGAATGGACAGAGTACACAAAGTGGTGCGTGTGTGTGTGTTGTATGTGAAAGGTTGTATGATTGGTGAAATTACATAGTTATTGTGTGTGTGTGTGTGTTGTATGTGAAAGATTGTATGATTGGTGCAAATACATTATTTTATGTGTGTGTGTGTGTGTGTGTGTGTGTGTGTGTGTGTGTGTGTGTGTGTGTGTGTGTATTCGTGCTTTAGAATCATGGGTAGAAGTGTTTTCCTCTCCTCAGGCCTCTCACACAACCTTGCTCATTTGAGTGTCATCGTCTCAGCCCTGTGGGCTTGCATGCATGGCCCAGGTCTCTGTGTGTGATCCGGGTTTGTGTGTGTAACTGTGTGTCAGAGAAAGTATGTAAGTGTGTTTGTGTTTGTGTGTGTGTGTGTGTGTGCATATTAAGAAAGCATGATCTAAGTGCTAAGAGAGTATTCACTTAAGTGTAGTGCTGGCAGTGTTCTCTGCATACAAACTTTGTGTTCAACATATCGTTTTGGATAAATCAGTTAATTTTTTTTCTGTGTATGTCTTTGTCGTGTGTGTGTGTGTGTGTGTGTGTGTGTGTATTGACATGCATGTGTGTTTATATGTGTATGTATGGAATGTATGCATGGGTGTGTGTGTGTGTTTTCTCCTCCACAGGGTAAAGTAGCCCAGACGGCCTGCATGTCTGCATGTAAACATCTGGCCAGCTCCCTGCTGCAGATGCTCTTGGACCCCGATCTCAAGCAGATCAGCTTAGGAGCCATTCAGCAGTTCAACCTGGACGTCATCCAGTGTGAATGTAAGTGTAATGTGTGTGTGTGTGTGCGTGTGCGTATGTGTGCGCGTGCGTGTGCGTGTGTGTGTACATGTGTGTGTCCAACATGGTGTATATGCTGAGAAGGGTCATTGACTGTGTTTAAATGCACTTCAGTATCCCGGTTATGAGGCTTATCCCGATTTTGATCATATTCAGGATATGGTGTTTACACAGAGAAACCCGTTTAGTAATATTCCTGTATACATGATGAATCCTAGTATCCCGCTTACCAACAACAAAGTTCTATTAGCGTAGTCGCGCACGTTTGCATATGAAGCCGGGATAAGGTGTATACCTTATCAGATTAGAGCAACCGTCAATATAATATTAACTACCCATCAATACAGCATTAACTACACCAAGTGTTATTTAGCAGCCACACAAACAGTAACATCATAAGCTGCCTCTGTGTTGCACCCTGTTTTACACCCCTGAATGAAAAAGTGAAAAAGTACGCTTAGTTTGTGTTTGACCCGCATCTGAACGATTGACTTTCTAACAATAAACTGAACGACAAAGTGTTTTCTTTTTTTTATTTTGTTATTCTGAAAGTGAATTTTCCCTCTCTGCCCTTTCCAGTTTTCTCTGATGTTCTCTGTACGACACACACACACACACACACACACGCACGCAGACGTTCATGTCTGTGTCCTCAGGACACAGTTTCCCTTCTTCAACCTCTTACCCTGTGGTTTACCTGCCCTGGAGGGAAGAACGTTCAACCCACTTCCTTGAAAAAAAAATCCTGTTTCATGTAACGCGTTGCCGCGGCAGCCTTTTAAACTGCCGACCTCGCTATTAGCAAAATTGCTGGAGACAGCCTAATTGGCGCCTTTCAGCTGGGTAAAATAAATTAACGAGGTGCATCGAAGGCTAGTAGCACATTCTAACAAGCTTTGCAGTTTATTGTGTGTATGTAAATGTGTGTGTGTGTGTGTGTGTGTGTGTGCGGTGTGTGTGTGCATGAGTGTGTTTGTGCGCGTGCGTGCGTGCACGTTTCTGTGTTTGTGTATGTGTGTGTGTGGTATGTATATATTGTGTTTGTGTGCAATGGATAATGACAATTGGTAAGTTGCAGGCGTATGAAATGAAATCATGCTGCTTGAGAGGCCATTGTGCATAACCTTGATTATGCAGATTTACCCCAAGCAAGATAAAAAAAAGAGTACATTGCCCCCCCCCCCCCCCACCACCACCATATATAATATCGGGGGCAGAACTATTGTCTGTCATAGGGCCCAAATGTTCAAGCAGCGCCCCTAGGTCAGCACTTTCCATACTACATCTCAGAGCTCACGGGGACCCAGGTTCGATTCAGGCCTGCGATCATTTCCCGATCCAACCCCATCTCTCTCTCTCTCTCTCTCTCTCTCTCTCTCTCTCTCTCTCAAATTCAAAGATTCAAAGTTGCTTTATTAGAATGACTGCATGGGAACAGTGTTGCCAAAGCTATTGTTGATAGTAACAAACAACAACAACAACAAAAAATCACTAAAAAGGTGAATACATAAGAAAGGGGGGGGGGGGTACATCAGTATGGGGCTGGGTATAGATGATTTAAAGTTAACAGACATAAATAACAAGAGTAATAATAGGATGGTGTGTGTGGTGTGTATATATCATAGACAAAAATATCTCTCTCACTCGCTTCCTGTCTCTCTCCACTGTCTTATCGATAATGCAAAATGCAAAATCCAAAAAAAAAAGAAAAACCAGGGGAAACCACCGATAGAAAGCCAACCGTTTCTCTGCCTTATCTGTCATAGCATGTTTCAATATGTCACTGTCATTACAGATGAGTGATTTTTATGTGGATATGTATTTGAAAATGAATTCATGTGAATTTGATGGGCATTGTGTGAGGAGAACCCTTGGCTGCACTACACACAGGCCCCCGGGGAACGTTAAAGCTGATGATTGATTCATAAAAGTAAAACGAGGTCTGGAGTGTAACAGATATGTCAAACCTGAGTTGCGAGCACTGTTTCTCATTAATGATAGATTTGGAATGGAGAAAGATTTAAAGCCTCCAGTTTATAGGGTGTCGAACCATCTGCAGTTGTCTGGTGTGTGTGTGTGTTGTGTGTGTCTGTGTGTCTGTTAGTCTGTTAGTCTATGTGTCTCTGCTTGTGTGCTAGAGTGTTATATTGTCTCTATTTGTGAGTGTGTTCTGTTAAACCACCCCTCCATTGCTACTTTCAAATAAGCTATCTGTTAACTGTATGTTGTAGAATCACAATCTGCAGACAACTGCGGTTTATATAGGGCAAACACATAACTTAACTTACCGTATTTTCCGGACTATAAGTCGCACCAGTCAAAAAATGTGTCATGAGGAGGAAAAAAACATATATACAAATATATATATATATATTTGCACCTGAGTCGCAGGACCAGCCAAACTATGAAAAAAAGTGCGACTTATAGTCCGGAAAATACGGTAACTACTGTGTGTGTGTGTGTGCATCTGTTTGTTTGTGTGATCGAATTATTGTGTGTGGGTGTGTTTGTTTACACAAATACTGGTGAGGATGTGTGTGTGATTGTGTGTGTCTGAGAGAAAGAGAGAGCGTGCATGCTTGTGTGTGTATGTGTGTGTGCGTGCACACGCGTGTGTGTGTGAGAGAGAGCGCATGTTTGTGTGAGTGAGAGGGCGCGCGCGTTTGTGTGTGTGTGTGTATGTGTGTGTGTGTGTGAGCCGTCTCCACAGGGCCCTCGGGCAGGGCGTCTCGGGGTGAAGCAGAGTTCAGGCGCTGAGCTGGGTTGTGTGTGTGTGGGGGGGGGGGGGATGAACGCCGGGGTGAACGCACGACCTCGCTCACCTGCTGATCCAGCAGTCTCTGCAAAAGCCCACTGCCTTACCGCACCAATGGTCACGTCATGCAGATATGCAGATGTGTGTATGTGTGTGTGAGTGTCAGTGCACACACATGTAGTCAGGCTGTCACACATGCAAACACACACACTCAAACATACAAATAAGGATTTCTGCAAACATATTGCAAAATTGGAATACTGAAAGCAATTCCTGTGTTGCTTAGGTCCACAGGGTCATTTCCTTTGAGGTGCTTATGTAGTGTGTGTGTGTGTGTGTGTGTGTGTGTGTGTGTGTGTGTGTGTGTGTGTTTATGAGTTTATGAGGGTTTAGCAAAGGACACGTCACATGCACAGTTGACACATGGTGCAGATTGTCACACATAAGGACATGACCTCCCCTATTCACATTTCTGTTGTTTTAAGTTTCTGTGTGTGTGTGAGAGAGAGAGAGAAAAGAGTGTGTGGGTGTGTGAGTGAGTATACTACTGTTTGAGAACCAATGATGATTTCTGTAAGGGCAGCGTTTCAAGTAGTGCTACATGCTGTAGTTCTCAACTCCGTCTGAATGTCACAGCTCTCTCTCCCTATCCAGTGTGTTTGTTTTGTCATCCTAAACAAACCGTGTAACACTACGCCTTTTAGTGCTATAACAATGTGTGTGTGTACATCTGTTTGTTGTTTGTTTGTGTAATCAAATTAGTGTGTGTGGGTGTGTTTGTTTACACAAATACTGGTGAGGATGTATGTGTGATTGTGTGTGTCTGTGAGAGAAAAAAAGAGTGTGTGTGTGTGTGTAAGTATATATACTTTTTTGATCCCGTGAGGGAAATTAGGTCTCTGCATTTAACCCAATCGGTGAATTAGTGAAACACAAACAGCACACAGTGAACACACAGTGAGGTGAAGCACACACTAATCCCGGCGCAGTGAGCTGCCTGCTACAATGGCGGCGCTCGGGGAGCATTGAGGGGTTAGGTGCCTTGCTCAAGGGCACTTCAGCCGCGGCCCACTGGTCGGGGCTCAAACCGGCAACCCCACACACACACACACAGCCACAGCTGCCCCTGTTTGTGTGTGTGTGTGTGTGTCCTTAGAGTGTCTGACTTGGGGAACTGTGAAATACACGCAAATACCCAAACTTGGCAGATGAAGTGTAGCTAACTTGTAGTGCTACTCTTCGTAGGTCAGATTGCTTTACTTTGCTCAAAGGAATTACCTCCATGGTGCTATGATTCATATTTATCATGCTGTGTGTGTGTGTGTTCGTGTTCTCACAGTGTTTGCCAGCTCAGAGCCAGTGCCCGGTTTCCAGGGGGATACCTTACAGCTGGCCTTCATCGACCTACGACAGGTATGTCAATGCTCCGTTCAGGTGTGTCAATCTTCTGTCACGCATTCATCATTTGGGCCCTGTCAACGTTATATAAGCCATCACCTCTTTCTGTCTCTCTCCCCACACACACACACACACACACACACACACACACACACACACACAACAACCTGATGGTGACAGACTGACCAGGCCAGGCCAGGCGCTCTGTGTTTGTTCGACAGTGAGGGGGCAATAGAGTCTTGGTCCGGTAGTGAGGGGGCAGTAGAGTGTTGGTCCGGCAGTGAGGGGGCAGTAGAGTGGTGGTGGAGGTGGTGTTGCGGCTGTCAGTGAGTGCGCATGGTTGCCCCACTGATCCTCCAGCCGATGGTTGATTTGGAGCTGACTGGAGCCTGACCTGTTAAGCCAAGCCTGAGGTGCTTGTTGTTACAGGGGCGAGGTCACAGAGCGGGTGTGTGTAAGTGTGTGTGTGTGTGTGTGTGTGTGTCTGTGTGTGTGTTTGTGTGCGTGTGTGTGTAAGTTGTTACAGGAGCTCAAGCTCTCAAGCTGACCGGGCTCCGGCCTGTCAACACACACTCACACTCTCTCTCTCACACACACACACACACACACACACACACACACACACACACACACACACACACAGATTTCACGCTCCTGTGCATAGACACACATGCAAACTCAAACACAAACATTTACACACATACATACTTAAACAAATGCACTTAAACATGGACTCATACACACACACACATTCTGTACACATGGCATATACACATGCGCGCGCACACACACACACACACATATTCACAGACACACCTTCTAATTCCACTGCAGTGGCATCTTTCTAACTTTTGTACATCAGCAGGTGTCTATGATGAAACATGCGACCAGATGCTCTCTCTTGGTTTCCTTGTGCTGGCATGTGATGTATCGTTTTTCACAGCCTACGGTAAATAAGTCCTCCAACAGTGGAGATTTACCGTCCGTAATATTGGATTAGAAGTATCAAGTCACCAGGAAGCCTGCTTGCCTGTGGTTTCTTGCCCTTGTTGATGCAAACCCGAGCCGTCCAGTTCTCATCACAAGAACAATTTGAAATATTCTCAGTGCACCTTTGTGCGTCTTCTGTGTTGGTTACCGGGAAAAAAAACACCAGACTGCATCTTTTTTTTTATTTTTTTTTATGGGCTTTATGCCTTTTAATGATAGGACAGTGGAGACTGACAGGAAGTCAGGGGTGGGTGTTGATTATAGTGGCAGCTAATTGTTGCAGCAGACGCTACGCGAACGGAACGCTTCAGTTATGCGCCTGGTGTAGCTCATACCTCACATGTTGGCAGAGAGTCCACTGTCATAGGCCTACATCACATGGACAATTACTTTGCAAGATTACCCTCCGGACAAGTATAGGACGCTTAATTGGTATGGAAAAATTAAGTGTTTGAACCGAGGGATTCCGATTGTCTGTTTATCTCTGGTTCATCTGAACTACTATTGACTGAAACGCCATAATGGACCTGTTTGAAGTCTGACCTAAGATGGGGTCAGTAGACCAATTGAAGCCGATCTTCCTCTCTGGGTGACATGAAACCGGCTCCCTCTCCTCCCGCCAGTAGCTCCATGCGTTATGGATCCGACTGAGCGGTCCTGCGTGAAGTGGGTCCTGACCCGTGAGGTCATAGGCGACCCAGGTGACCCTGCCAATCACCTGTGCGCTAATGGAAGCCTGTTGACCTGCAGGATCCTGAGATCCCTTTGGTCCTTTTGTGAGCTTGCAACCTGATATATTATGGTATGGCGGCTAAGTGGCGGTAGAGACTGATTTAGATGATATCGCCCATCTCCTGCTTTAGCTGTATCTTGTTGTTACTGTGAAATGGAACATTTGATATTTTGATTTGTTGTTATTTGTGTTGACTAGTTATGACACTTAAGTCATTGCCCTGTTTTGTGGACCGCTTCCCTTTAAACTCTACTCTCCTGTTGACTGAGCCCCACCATCTAGAGAGAAGGTGAAAGTTGACTTTTTGAAATCCTCCATTTTTAAAAGCTGAGTGATGTTTATACTCCCGTCAGCTGTCGGGGTGCAGCACTATTAAAACTCCTGTCAGATCCTCCACTGAAGCCAACGACCCCTGCGGGAGCGTGAGCACATTATCATTAAAACAAATACCTAAACAAATACCTAAACGAATCTAAACAAATTTGGCTGCCGTCTTCATTCCTCTGGGCTGAGTGAAACACAGAGAGCATTGCTGTGTGGTGTAGTCATTGACACTGAATATCATTTTAATGAAACAGTTGAACCTTTTGTTGGGAAGCACTGTAAAGTTTCAACACCCCATCCCGGGAAAGACGTTCAAGCCAGCGCTTGCCTTAGGAACGCCAGATGTTGACTGTGGGAATTTTTCTGGATTGGTCTCTCTTTTTTATTGGGTGTTTCTTTTTTTTTTTTTTTTTTTTCAAGCCTTGTGTATGAATGGTCCAGGTTAAATGCATGTACACAAAATAGAGATAAAGTGGGGGTAGGTGGGGTGGGTTGGGGGTTATAAGAGTCTTTATTGTGAAGTGGAAGGAGAGGGGTGGGGTGTGGTGCGGAGAATCAGTCAGGGTCAGACGGCAGGTCCTCGTTTTTCGAATGACTGACAGGCGACGAGTGGTGGAGCATTGAGAGGAGAGGAGTGGAAGGGGAGTGTGTGTGTGTGTGTGTGTGTGTGGGTGGGGGTCGGGAGTGTTAAGCCTGACTCCAGGTCATGACAAGCTGACAGCTTCAGCTACTGTGAACAGGGGCACCTCAACTTCAACCCATTCCCATTCCCAGCCTCTTCCCTACTCAGCTAAGAATCTTTGAGAAGACAGCTCAGGCCTCCCTGCCCCTGCCAAAGAATGCAATTTAGAGGGGATTAACATCAACTGAGGGCGCCCATCACTGGGAGACAGAACAACAGGCAGGCAGCAGCGACTGATATCATCAGAGATCTTCTGGCCCTCTGGGGTCAGTGCTACCTACGGAACGAGAGGGTCACTATTGACACAGAACATTTCTAGAATGTTCGAGGTCATCTTGAGAGTTTTTAGCAAACAGGCTACTGTTGGAGCAAGGCCGTGCTGATGGTGGATGCTCCAGGTGTTTTTAAAAGAATGGCATCTAAATGGAATCTTTGGTCACACCCCCCCACCACCCACCCCTCACCCCACGACTGGAAATTGGGGCCTGTGTTTTGGGATGAAAGATGGTTGTCTGAGGAAACTTATCCCCTTCTCTTGCCACCATTTAACCCAAAAACAATGGCAACAAAAATGTAGTCAGGTGTTCTGTGGACCCCCTGTATAATGTTTTTATGAGTCACCTCTGACCTGTATGGTTAGCCCTCAAAAGCGGTTACCTGTGGTACCTTTTCCCCGGACCACACTTTGAGAAACACTGGACTAGTGTACCATCGAGTGGAATCATGGATGCTTCAATAGCATCGGTACCCAGGTTCGATTCCCCCCGTTGAGAGTCTGTGTTGCTTTGATATTTAGACACTTTTATCCAATTCTTTAATCATTAAAAAAGAGGCCCCAACCTTGGCATTATATTAGTGCTAGCTTCTGCTGGTCTGTGTTCTTCACTGCCAGTGATTGCAAGACAGGCTAATCACCATAGCTCTCTCATGCCAGTGATTATCTACTAAGGGTTAATGTTAGCTCCTGGGTGGTTGATGGCTCCGTTGACTGCTGCTTTCTGGTGGCTAGTAGGCTGTTCCCCATGAATGGTTTGTGTTAGCACCGTTAGCTCCTGCTGATATGTAGAGTGGAATTAGCCTTCCAGCAGGTTAACCAAAGGTCACCAGGAGATTTACCCAAACCCCTTTTGCATTTTAAGTACCCCCTGCTCACTGTGCTTCTGCCAAAAAAAAATCTCCTCCCCCATAACCTTCACACACACACACACACATTCAAACATGCTCTCTCTCACACACACACACACACATTAAATCTCTTATACACTCTTAATCATACACACATTCTCTCTCTCTTTTTCTCCCTCTCTCTCACACATACACACACTCGCATAATACACTTCAGCTGTGTTTCTTACGGCCTAGCAGCAGCTGAAGTGTGGTGCGTTATTGCCAGCGTTGTAAAAGCGCCTCTGTCCTACCAAACTCCTGTGTGTGTGTGTGTGTGTGTGTGTGTGTGTGTGTGTGTGTGTGTGTGTGTGTGTGTGTTGTGTGTGTGTGTGTGTGTGTGTGTGTGTGTGTGTGTGTGTGTGTGTGTGTTGTGTGTGCGCGCGTGCGTGCGTGCGTGCGTGTATAAAGGTTCGGAAAGAGGTCATGCCACTCTAGACTGTCGTCCAGCCTCTCTCCCTGTGCTCTGTCCACCTGTGCTCCCACTGTGAAGACCAGCCATGGTGTCATGGACATCATTATCATTTCTCTACAAAACTGTGTAACTTGTCAGCCTGGCTGACACCACACCGATTCTCAAATCTCAATTGAGATTTAGAATTAATCTGGGGACCCTTCGTTCACTTTCAATTTCCAAGGGGCGTAACCAGCAGTGAAGTTAAACTTGGTACATTAAACTCTTTCAAAAGGGTTTCAGGAATGTACAGCGAGCACATTTTTTCTTGTAAACAAAGAGTAAAAAAAAATACATGTCTTCAACACTGTGAGCCATACACTTCTCTCATCATTTAACCCTTAAAGGTGTAGGTTTTTGAACATTCTAACATAAGATTCTGTTCCGCAACAATTGAAGGTTCTAAAATTCTATGTTGAATTCAATGAACCCAGATATTCTTTAGAACGTTCGTTCATTTCCCAACATTCCCGTCAAGCCTGCCACATGCCATATAAGCTGTTGTGATTGGCTTCTGACTTTTTGGTTCACCCAGGCTAGTCATTTATATCGTTTGGGTTCACATAAACCAAAAGAAACTAATTTAACCAACAATAGGCTTAATTTCCTCAGAACGTAAATGTCCATGCTGTCCATTTTTTCTTGTTTGTTTGTTTGTTTGTTGTTTATTGTCGTTGTGCTAAAGGGTTTCTGCTCCTCTCTCCCTCAGCTCTTGGACCTGTTCATGGTGTGGGACTGGTCCACGTACCTGGCTGACTACGGGCAGCCCACCTCTAAGTACCTGCGGGTGAATCCCTCCACAGCGCTCGCTCTCCTGGAGAAGTTAGTATCCACTGGCCAGCCACTGTAATATATTGTATATGCTGTGTAAATACTAGCAAGAAGGGTAAAGGCAAAAGGTATAGTTACACCATTTCTGTTTAAGAGTAATAAAGTAGAAAGGTATAGTTATACCATTTCTGTTTAAGAGTAATAAAGTAAAAAGGTATAGTTACACCATTTATATATGACCTGTAAGTCATCGTAACCAAACTACTGAGAAACAGGTCGACAACATATCGACAAACAGATTGTCAAACTAGTACAGGGTTGTAGTTTGGGTCAAGATTATGGGTTAGGGTGAATGTAAATAGATACTATCATTAATCTATCATTAATCTATCACACATGAATTTACATTACTGTAAATGATTCTCCACGGGAACTGTATCGGGGTGGATAACCTGAAGGGTTCACAGTGGTGCAAGTCTGCTCCTCTCAAACCTAAAACTGTCTTTTCCTTCTTTTCTACTGCTCACTCAATGCAGAGTCAACAGGGGGTACGTACACACACACACACACACACACACACACAGACATCTCATCTCATCTCAGTTAGTTATCATCGAGTGTACAAATCCATACTTGTGGAGCTGCTGGTCATTGGCCTCGATGTGTGCTCCACCGATATTGTGTTTCGACGTCATCCACACTTTTTCGGTGCAACCGGTCTGGTTCACCCTTTGCCCCTATAGATCTCCTTTCTTTGCGAATGCCGTAATTGTTGCGTTTTATTATATTTTCCCACCCGTCCCTAAGATTTTTTTTTTTTGTTTTCCATCTTTAAATTTATCTTCCGAGGTGCCTACAGTGGTTGGCTTTCTCATTCTAACTCTCCTGTCTTTCTGTCTTGTCTTCCTCTGATTCCTCTCTGTCCCTCCCTTTCATTCTTCACCTTCTTTGCTGCAGAATGAAGGACACCAGTAAGAAGAACAACATCTTCTCCCAGTTCCGCAAGAACGACCGGGACAAACAGAAGCTGATTGAGACGGTGGTAAAGCAGCTGCGAAGTTTGGTCAATGGAATGTCCCAACACTCTTAAGACCCCCCTCGTCACCACCCCGCCTTGCCACAAACACACAAACCGATCACCCCCCCCCACACACACACACACACACACACACACACACACACACACACACACCCCGAGCCCACAACCCGCACCAATATTCTCCTCCACTCCTCTGCTCAGCGCTCACAAACTTTATTTTAACCTGACTGGAACTAACCTGTGTTGGAAAATGTGGGGTTGCAGGAGCTGGAAGAAAATACCCAGAAACAGACAGTTTGCTGAGGGGAAGAATAAAAACACACACACATACAAAAGCTGTTTTGTGAGCAGTGAGAAGAATATTCCTTTTCATTTCATTATTCTTTCTTTTTGTTTTTGGAGAAATCGTATTTTTACGGTTGAGAGATATATTGTTTGTGTTTTTGTTGTCGTTTTTGTTTGGTTCTGTTGTATATTGTAAAAGTATAATGATTGTATCACCACCAGTGATGGTGGGCTTGGCAGGAGAGGAAAATTGGAGGAAAGAGTCTGAGGTGAATTGATGAAGTCCTACAAACAAGACTGAGTTTCCAACAGAGCTCTCTATCTCTCTCTCTCTCTCTGTGTCTCTCCCTGTCTCTCTCTACACACACACACACACACACATACAGCTGCACATTCATACATACACACACACACACGAACACCACACTCCAGATGTAGTTTTTAATGTAAATATATTTCAGTATATATTTAACACTACAGCAGTTCCCCTCCTTGTTGGACTGGCTTGAAACTAATTCGGCTTTGATACGTTCGATAAGCCAAAAATGCATGAAGATGTTGCTTTTTTTTTTTCTTCGTTGTTCAAAAGAACAATGGACTTTGAAGTGTAATTCACATATAATTCATCCTAGTAGGAACCGTTTTGAGAAGGTCTGTTTTATTTCACATCAATGGTGTACTGGCATCCCAACATGCTACTTAGAATTTTACTTTGGTTTTTAATTTGCCTCAGGGTGACATGGAATCGTTTTGGGTTGTGATGCTTTAGAAGCCAATGCTTATAGTGGAGGGCGAAGAGCAATAACTAGTCTGTTGGCTGCCTCTTTAAGCATCGATTTGCCTAGGGAAAGGACACTTCTGCAAATGTGCGATTGGGTTCTGCTCTGAATTGCTTTCAACAGGCATTTTTTTGCACTGAATTATTTAAGTTTTACTTTTTTTATTATTATTATTTTAAATAGATGCTTGTGTAATTAAAATGTCATTGTATATACCACCTATTTTGTTAAAAAATTAAAATGGAATGCAGAAAGTGACTTCTGCAGCAATTTAAGAGATGATTATGTAAACGCATCTCCCTATGCTAAATATGTAAGTAGAGTTTGAAATTGTACTTAAATTGAACAAGTTCACTGAATGCAATGAGGGGGAAGGCTCTAGACGGTCCAGTGTCGTCTCCGCGTAGCCGAAACAAGTATGACTCATCCATTCAACATTTCAACATTCCTGTGTGAAGCCAGCGATGTAAGAGCGCTCCGGGACATTTAAAACGGCTACTGGCTGTATTGCACCCTTGCCATGAACCTACAATAATTCCTCCTCCCTCTCTTGGCCCCTACCCCCCACTGACTGCTATATTCCCAAGATCCCATCTGTTTTTATTTGTGTGATATAATAAAATGTGATCACTTTATTGGTGTGCTCTTTGTCATCGTGATATAATCGTGCTACAATGCGTCGGTGCGCTGTAGCCTACCAAAACGGCTGAGACTATAGGTAGTGAACTACATCCACTTACATAAAGCAATAACTCCAGGTGTCACAGCACACATATAGGACTTTGTGTATTACATTTAAAAGAGAGTTCACGACCATAAAAGCTGTGCGCGTGTGGGATTATAGCCGCGTCTCAGTTCGCTGATATTATTTGGTGGACAACGATGAGAAGCGCAACAGGTTGGCCAGCATCACTGCGTCAGCGCGACCTGTAACGTCCTAGCATCTCCTCAAACACGATGAAAACAGGAATTTGCCTCAAAAAAGCGACGAACCTCCAACTTAGTGTGTGTGACTAATTTTAACATAGTGGTGATTTTTTTTCCCCAATCAAACTCCAACTTTGTACATGCTGGTATTATCATTATGAAAATGAAAAAAGGGATCTAACCAGCCAGAAAATACATACATTTGATAGAGAACATTAACTCTGATCATCTCAATTAGTTCCACGAAAGGAGTGGAAGTCGTGCGTAAACGTCTGAATGGCATGCATGTGTGTGGATAGCCTTGCCTGTCTGTCGGTGGATAGTGTGTTAATAAATTCCCCATTCAGTCTTTAATAACTACAGACCGCCCTGTCGCTCTCAATTTCCTAGTGACAAATGAATGGCAACAAACTTGACTCCGACCCTAACGAGCCTTCTTCCCAAAACACCCTACGTCACCAACGAAGGTGGATCATAAATGTCAACTTATTTATAAAGAGCAGTAGGATCATGACCTCTCCGATGTATCTGTTGCTCTGTCAAGAGACAGGCAGATGAATATTGTTTGCGGAAAAAATCGTCAATACACAGTAAGTCAACGCTGTTGGGTTTTTTTGCAAGATGGATAATAAAATATGTGCACACACAGGTGCTAGTTTTGGAGGGTACGTGATACATGGTTTTACCAGAAATGTTCACTGTTGCTTTTTGACGGTGATGATAACCATTTTGCAATGTATATCTGCAGGCATTGTAAGGTCAACGTGAGAGATTTTAAGCCAACTGCCTACTGTCCCGTCTTCTCCAAACACGGATAATATTCACTATTTCAATTCTGCCTGGTTGAGACCTCCAAGATGAACCTGTTTGAACTAGGAAACCTGTCTTTCCTCGCCACCGCAATCGCGTCTATCCTGTCAGTTGTGCTACTTGTTGCCATATCGCAGCAGCTATGGACACTGCGATGGTCCATCACCAGGGACAGGGACAGTGACTTGCCCCTCCCGAAGGGGTCTATGGGGTGGCCAGTGGTCGGGGAAACTCTCGACTGGCTTTTCCAGGTAACGTTTCCCTGTGCGTAAAGTCGCGCGCAGTAGCCTTTTAACGCATGTGTTATATTTTCTAAAGTGATTTGCACAGTCTTCTAAGAAGGCTGTGACTTGGCAGTGTTGCCATACGAAGCAATGAGCCAACTGTCAATTTATCAGCTGTCAAATTCCTCGGTATTGGAAAGATGTTTGGGAAGAGGCGCGCATAGCGTACTCTATTAAGTGATCCTTGCGCACAAGTCTGGTTGTATTACTCATGTTCTACTGCACTAATATAACTCAAACGTTTTACATATTTCTCTATAGGGTTCAAACTTTCATGTGACGCGGCGAGAGAAGTATGGCAATGTTTTTAAAACGCATCTTCTGGGGAAACCAGTCATTCGTGTGACCGGAGCGGAAAACATTCGTAAGATTTTAATGGGCGAACACAGCCTGGTGTGCACGCAATGGCCACAAAGTACCCGCATCATTCTGGGTCCAAACACTTTGGCCAACTCGGTTGGTGAGCTTCACAAGCGAAAACGAAAGGTGAGAAGTTTGAGCAATTAAGAATAACCAGTGACGAATTCGTGTTGAAGTGTTTTAAATGTTCACCCTTTCGCGTTTTCTTCTCCGCTCAGATCCTCGCACAAGCGTTCAGTCACGTCGCGTTTGAAACGTATCTTCCTCGCTTACAAGATGTCATCAAAAGAGAAGTGGCCAAGTGGTGTTCAGAACCAGGATGTATTGATGTCTACGCCGCTGCCAAGGCACTCACATTCCGTATCGCGGTGCAGGTGCTTCTGGGGTTGGATGCTCCAGACGCCCAAATGGATTACCTCTCGAAAACATTTGAGCAACTCACAGACAATCTGTTCTCCCTTCCCATTGATGTATCTTTCAGTGGCCTCCGTAAAGTGAGTAAATAAAAATATTTCCTACTAACATTGGAACGTGACGCACAGAGGCACGCGTGTGTAGCGGTTAAATTACTTTGCGTTACACATTCGTTTTAATTTCTCTCACAGCATACATATTTTTTGATTGTGCACTGTATCTTTAATTGAAGGGTATGAAAGCCAGAGACATCCTCCATAACGTTATAGAAAAAATGATTGAGGAAAAGCTCCAGAAACAATGGAGTGGATATAACGACGCTTTCGATTACATTTTGAGCAGTGCCAAAGAAAACCACTTTGATATAACTCTCCAGGAACTGAAGGTATTTTTCATTTTTGCTGTAATGTGTATTTTGCGACTCTTGCGTTATCAGGGAGCGTGTTCATTCGTTCGTTCGTTCGTTCATTCATTAATTCTCTCTCTCTTTCTCTCTCTCTCAGGAGACTGCAGTAGAACTCATTTTCGCCGCACACGCCACCACGGCCAGCGCCTCCACGTCACTCATCCTGCTCTTGCTTCTGCATCCCTCTGTTGCTCTGAAATCCAGGGGGGAAATTGAGTCGTCGGAACTTGGGCACGCTATAAACAGAACAAGTGCCCCCCGCCTGTCACCAGAAAACTCAGTGGAAACAAGTAGGAGTAGAGAATTAGAGGCGGTCCCCGTAGATAATAGAAATGCTACTCCCATTGCTCAATTACACAACGGGAAAGTCGGACCCAGCTATCATCTACCTCACCTGACCTTGGAAAAACTAAGCCGGATGCGATATTTAGACTGTGTCGTAAAAGAAGTACTCCGACTTTTCCCACCTGTTTCAGGCGGTTACAGGACCGTTTTGAAGACATTTGAATTAGATGTAAGTATGACAAAACAAGCCTTGTAAAGACTGCCATTAAGAAAACCCACTATAACACCGACCACACCAGTGTTTGTAGGACATGAAGACTCTTATCACACTTAATCATTTTATAGTACCCCAGTTTATTACGCTTCAGGCACTAAATTGAATCTGCAACGCGCGCAACGTGTGGCTGTGGAAAATCAGCATCAAAAACAGACATCATTTGCCAATTTATTGACACACAATGAAGCACTAGCATCAGTTGAATAATTTGTAGCGTTTCGTAATATCTAGAGGGACATGACAGACAGGGTGACTTTAAATGTAGTACTTTCATGGAAATTGTGTGATTTTAAAGGCATTCGTGTACTGAGAAATTGAGAACATCTGTGCGCTGACCCAAACGTGTTTGCGTGTAACATGGAACGGCGTGGTATTAAATCAGTAACATGATTTTGCACAGTAATAAATTAGCATAAGATCGTGCGTGAAGGTATTAAGGCATTGCAAAGCGCCTTGTGCGCCATACAAATGAGAACCTTTGGCGTAATTCCAGGACACTGTTTGTCGTCACTTCTCTTCTGGAATGCGCAACGGTGTACAGTGACTTTTGGACTCTGGAAGGTGTAATGCCAACATGAGTCATCCATTGGCTGTCACTATCACTTCCCATGACAATTGTCTATAGCTGTTTCACATTCCACCCTGGTAATTCATCCTTATCGTTTACTGGCATGAAAAGTGACATTCTGACATTGATCATGATGCCAAGTCCAGTAACTATATTTGAAGCCTCGTCAAGTTCTGTTATCTCCCATCTCCATTGTTTGCAAACAGACATATCTCAGTCAGCCATCTCAGATATCAAGGTGTCAGTAGAATTTCTGTTCACCCAAATGCTGCAGAAAAACATGGCTCCAAATGTGTACTTATAAAGCTTACAACAAACAAATAGTGCTAATAATGCTCATACATACATCCATTAAGAGGATTCCAGGATTTTGTGCCAGGCCTTACTCACACCAGACCTATTCTCAAATGATATATATATACACTTATAATGAATATATATACTTATACTGGCTGTGCCAACCATCCTCCTCTGTCTGTCAATGTACAAAGCTCACCCATACTGAATAAGTGGTTTTTGGTTGGTTCCTGGATTTTTGGTGATTTAGAAATCAGCTCAAATGAGAGGATTGCTAGACAGACCTGTAGAGCAAACTGATATGCACCAACTGCTTCATCTAGGTTCACCTAGGCTACATATGAGTCCCTTATTATATAAACATTTAAATATATATATATATATATATATATATATATATATATATATATATATATATATATATATTTATATATATATATCTATTTTTTTTTTTTTTTTTTTTTTTTTTTTAAATTTTTTTTTTTTTTTTTTTTTTTTTTTTTTTTTTTTTTTTTTAAATTTAGCAACATCATTTCCTGTTTTCCAGGGATGCCAGATTCCCAAAGGGTGGAGTGTCATGTACAGCATCAGAGACACCCATGAGACCGCTCCCATTTACCAGTGCCCAGAGCAGTTCGACCCCGAGCGCTTCGGGCCGGAGCGGGACGAGGTGGCCAAGGGGGGCCGCTTCAGCTACGTGCCCTTCGGCGGCGGGGTGAGGGGCTGTGTGGGCAAGGAGCTGGCCCAGGTGATCATCAAGACTCTGGCCACCGAGCTGCTGGCCACCACCGAGTGGAGAATGGCCACCACGAAGCCACCGAGGATGCAGACAGTTCCCGTCGTCCACCCGGTCAACGGACTCCACGTCCACTTCAACTACAAGCATCCCTGAGACTTCAACTTTCAGTCCAGATTTTGTTCAGGGGTTTCCACTAATTACGACCACACATTATTGTCTGGGTGGCTGTGGCCTGTGACAGCATACAATGAGCAAACGTACAAGTCTAACTCTACATGAGATCTTTCTGTATGGCAAACATATCAAGGAAATGATGTCTGACACAGCTGAGAGTGCAGATGCTTGGAGTTCTGTATATCCAGTCAGACAGTATGTGGTGTGTAGAGCTGCTCAACTTTAGATACAAACATGGGTTTAGCTTAAGAGGCCCAATCTGTCATATGAGGGAACGGAGAATGTATAACTTTTGGGAGAAGATGTCTTTAAGAAGGGCCAGACAAGGTAGATAGAAAGGAGAAAGTTGAACAGACAGAAAATGAGAAGGATAAAAGATGGAACAAGAAAGTGGCACGGCTTTAAAGAAATGTGTGACCTCAAAGATTTGTATAAACAGAGCTCTTTCTACATTGTATAAAGTGTGTGTATATATATATATATATATATATATATATATATATATATATATATATATATATATATATATATATGTATATTCATTTTTAAATTCAGATTTAGACATTCATACATTTTTATAGCAAGTTTTATTACACAATAGTACCAGGGTATATTTACCAAATTAGTGTGACAAAGGTGTATATTTGTTAATATGTCCTCCATTAAAGAGGGATAGTTTAGTTGATCTGTACTGCATTGAAAATCTTTAAAGACAACAAACATGATCTATGACTTTTTAATGCCCTTTATTTAATTATTGGTTTCTGCTATGTATTCAAGTGAGGTCTGAGTTAATGATGCGTGAATAAATGACAAGCCAATACAAACAAATCAATTCCCATGTGCTGTGATATAATTTTTACATTAAATTACATTTGGCTGACGCATTTTTAGCCAAAGCGACTAACAACATGGTAAACAGTTTAAGTTTTAAAGCAATTCTCAACAATTTTAGGACAATTTAAAAAACGGTAGAGTACAGTAAGAATAAGTGCATCAGTGAGTGCTGTTACAGTTACGTGTCAGTTTAAGACGGCTGGTGATCCACACAGATCATTGACTGACAGGTGAGTAAACCAGTGATTTAAATCAATGACGCATGCTTCCAAAATGATTTCCATGTCTCCATAATTGCAGGAGAAAACGCCAGATAAGTTCTCTTGCCTCGGAGCTACGCTTTTCCGCAGCTAAGGGGTGCTCTTCTTGGTGCGTTTCATGCAGACAGGCGCTTCGCTATACCGCGGGTGACAACTGCGTCTGTAACACACTCTCTTACGCCAGATCCTTTTGTGAGGTGTCTATAATGACACTAGCATATGGTTATTCATTGTAAGAGGTGGTCAGCTGTTGAGCAGCATTTAATCAACACGTTTGGCAAACAATTAGGAGGTAATTGCTCTTAAGACTTATGACATGCATAAAAAAGGAGCCCTCGTTCAATAAGATTACTCCATACAGAGCGCAGAGAGCAAGCCCTTCGAAAGGGTTGCACCTAGGCACTCTGCGCGTTGACCCTCCCGTGAACCGCTCAGCTACACCCTTCTGACCCCCTCCCGCGGAGCCAACAGTTCAGACTACGTACACAGGGGCTATGTGTCATGTAAACTCATAAATCAAATCCGTCCGCGCCATATCTCCATATAAATACGCCATTCGTTCGTGCCACGTGTCGCAGTGGGTGAACTAACAAAGGAATATGTTGGATTTTTTTAGTGTGCCTGAGAAAGTGAAAATTACCTGAGTGGAGAACGCGGAATTTCCTTTGGGAAGTCATTAAAACGCTGTTACAGCTTTGTGAGCAAATGTAATAATCTCATTATCAGTTGCTTTATGGCCTGTCAATTCATCGTGTTTGCTATCCAAGAATAATATGGTTGACATTTTTTTGTTGTGATAAAAATATTCAAGCGCCCCCGTCAACAACTCCAATTAAAGTTTCTTTGCATACAACTCAACGGGCTGTTCATCACTTGAACCAATTACCAGATTACTGTAAGTGTTTTTAATTATCTCCTTTATTTGATTTGTGTGATTGACAGCCAGTGAATGGATCGCAGTGCGGATAATAAAGCCTCGCTGCTGTAATTACTGCCTCTTAGGCTCCCGTATCTCGTTATTTGATGGACAGTGAACTTGGCGAGCTTTGCGCTAGAGTTCACCGAGATGTCAGGGTCCGTGTTGTAGGTCACGCGCGGGTCAGCGCTTGGGAACGTGGGGAAGAGCCCTTGGGGAATTGCAGAAGCCTCCAGCACGATACCGTTAAACGATCCGTGCTCTCTGTACAAACCACGTCGCACAAAAAAAGATTCTGGTGACTTGAAAAATGTGAACGCGTCGGCAACTGCTTGGGTGGCGAATTTTAAGTTATCAAAAAATACAAAGTTAGATGGGATGATTCAATGGTTAAAACCGGCAAGAGTTAATAAAATGCATGCATTATTCTAACAGGAAGTAAACACAATAGTGCTACGCAAAATAAAGTGTTATGAAATTCCTACCACACGTCACATACTGTGAAGTATTGCTCTAGTAATTGACTCTCCTGTACTGATGTTTTAGCCTAACCGGGTTCATCTGTAATTGGTGTCGGACTATAAATGGCCCAAGTAGAATGCGCATTTGTTTATTTATTTTCTATTTCTGAAGAGAATGCAATTTCAACACATGGTCACAGCTGGTTGGGAGCATTGGGCTATAATAACGATCAATTAAAAAACGGTATAGGTTTTCTATGATGATGCAGCGCGTATAAGGCTAATACTTCATTCCATATAGGTGTACAGTGAGAATGAACTACACTTGAACTTCAGGTAGCATCTTTGTGGCGTAGCAGTACGAACTGCGTTGATACAGTTCAGCTATTTTACATTGTTTACGATTAACAGCCGTGGAAGCGCGTAATTACATAAATTCACGAAGATGGCACAGTTAGACGGCTCACTCTGGGTCGGCTATTCGATTCGGTTATGCAAGTGTTAACAGCAAAGTATTACAGCGGGTGCGTAAAAATGTGATCCGAGTCAATGGCATTAAATGAATGAAGCCTGCGAAGCTGCCCAACGTGGATGTCAAATGCATGACTTCTCTCTGTCTTCACCCGTGGTCCTCACAAAGAATCAAAGGTGAAACGCAGGGCAAGCGCTCCCTCAGCAAAGTGGGACACATCAAAGAATGAGAAACGGGAAATCCATAATGCGTTGCTGTAAAATTTGGAGCCATTCTGTCTCTTCCTTGACTGACTACCAGGCCTGCCCTTTTTCCACGTTATGGCTGTCGTAAAAAAGTAATTCTCAATGCGGTGGGTGGTTCATGGTGTTTACTTCTGGTGTACCGGTAACCTTGCTTCGCTCTGTCACTTCTTAAGCTGACCCAAGTTTGAACCCGCCGCAAGCTAGCGATCATATTTTTTATGTCGGTGAGTCCCTCCACGCTCGGATCCGCTGTCATTAGTTACACGGGAAGGCAGTAAATGCGAGGTAGCTAGGAACGAGGTTAAAGTCTGGAATTTGATTAGAAACACTGAACGGTGCCAGTTGTCCATAGTCAATTCCAGAAACTTGCTCCAACTTTTCCCACGAATATAACGATTATATAAAATAAAATATTTTGCGTCACAGAATAAGATATAAAGCAAGATATTTCCATTTGGCTATCTGATTTGCTTTCATCGATGGCGATGAGTTAAATTGAACGGGGATTATGTTTCAGGTAAACATAGGATTTAAATAGTTTAAATGCAACTCAATTAAACCCGCCCAAGCACTGCAGACAGCGCTTAAGACGAAGTAATGAGTGTAAACTACCGAATATTCTCGACAAAGAACCTTGGGTGCTTCCCATTGTGTCGGGGAATTAACACCTTTTCAAAGTTAAATCCTCGGATTGTCTAAGTTTCAACAGGAGGTAGTATTAAAATGCGCCTGTAACAAATGGCTCAGGGTTTAGAGCGGCTTCTGCCCTGTGTGGGCGGGGCGAGATGACACCGCAATTAAAGATGAACTTTGTGTGAACTAATTTATCCGCACAAGGTAAAAGGAGGCTGAGACGCGGCGTATATAAAGGGCGTATAAACACAGAGACATTTCACTTGTGCGTAAACACTGCTCCTGTTTTTTTGGCTGCGATTCCTTCAGAAAATCCATCATCATGGGTTTCTATTCTCTGGCTGTAACTTTCCTTTGCACTCTAGTGCTTCCAGTTCTGCTATTTTTAGTAGCGGTGAAATTGTGGGAGATGTTCATGATCCGTGGACGCGACTCCAGTTGCCCACGTCCCCTTCCTCCAGGTACCATGGGTATGCCGTTCATTGGAGAGACACTTCAACTGATTCTTCAGGTATGTCCCGGCTCTGTTCCTTTAAGTCATATTTCTCCTTTTATAAGAATCTAAAACGTAATCGGACAACTAGCTAAAACTTTTGATCGTCGAGTAGCCTATTTGTTTTAAATAACAGTTGTCCTTAATCAGTAAACCAGTCCTTAATCCATGCGCATAACACGTATCTTTCTTCTGACTTCAGAGGAGAAAATTCTTGAGGATGAAACGCCAGAAATATGGATATATCTACAAAACTCACCTATTCGGCAATCCTACTGTACGCGTACTGGGTGCTGACAACGTGAGGCAAATTCTGTTGGGCGAAAACAAACTTGTTGCTGTCCAGTGGCCCGCCTCCGTGAGGACCATCTTGGGCTCAGATACTCTTTCTAATGTCCACGGATCCCAGCACAAGAACAAGAAAAGGGTAAGAAAATATTGCTGTGTCTTGTAACACTACTGTCCCTCCTTCATATCGATTGCATATAATTTAAGTGAAGGTGAAATTAATCCATAAACTCCGCATTTCGCAGGCGATTATGAAGGCATTCTCCCGGGAAGCGCTCGAGCACTATATCCCAGTCATCCAGGAGGAGGTGAGGAGCGCCCTGAAGGACTGGCTCCAGCGCGACGCGTGTGTGCTCGTTTACCCCGAGATGAAGCGACTCATGTTCCGCATCGCAATGAGGATCCTTCTCGGTTTCGAGCCTGATCAAATCAAGACAGACGAGCAGCAGCTGGTCGAGGCGTTCGAGGAAATGATTAAGAATCTGTTTTCTCTCCCAATTGACGTTCCTTTCAGTGGCCTTTATCGGGTGAGTTAATTAATAGTAATAATGATTTTTAAAATAACTGTTTGGAAACTGTCTGGAAAGGTTTCAAAATATAGACTTGTTGCGCTGACTTTGGGATTATGTTGTCTTTGTAGGGACTGAAAGCCCGAAATTTTATCCACTCCAAAATCGAAGAGAACATTCAAAAGAAACTCCAAGAGGAGGACTCTGAGCGCCAGCACAAAGATGCCCTTCAGTTACTGATTGAAAACAGCAGAAAATGTGAAGAGCCCTTCAGTATGCAGGTAAAAGTCTCAACTGTGCCATGTTATTCTTTACTCATATGCTACCTCCATTCAGACATCCAAGAGCTAACAGTTGATATATGCTTTAAAAGGAAAGTACAGCACAGTGTGTTAATGAATACTGAATACATTTGTTTTCCCCAGGCAATAAAGGAGGCTGCTACAGAATTGCTATTTGGAGGGCATGAGACCACTGCCAGCACAGCAACTTCCCTGGTGATGTTTCTTGGGTTGCATCCAGAAGTGGTTCAGAAAGTGCGTGAGGAACTGCATGAGAAGGTGAGCTACAGCCTAGACATTTTTTACCATTTCTCATTTTTATTATTATTATTATTATTATTATTATTATTATTATTATTATTATTCAACAAACTCTGTTTAAATGCATTTAATTGGTGTAATAATTATGGTGTAATCACGTTGATTCTTTATCAAGGGGAGGCTAATTTAATTCACAGATCACATGACCAGAGCCTGACTGAAGAACCTGTCGCCTAACCCAAAGTTTTGTTTTGTGCATTACAGGAGGAGGCTGGGATGTACTCCGAGGGAAAGACTCCAAGTATGGAGCTCCTGGAGCAGCTGAAGTACACTGGCTGTGTGATCAAGGAGACGCTCCGCATCAACCCTCCAGTCCCCGGGGGCTTCCGGGTAGCCCTCAAGACATTTGAACTTAACGTAAGTCTTGTCTTTGTAATTTCTTCGTTAAATATGGGGTTTGAACTGGGGGGGTGGGAGTCGAGAGCCCAGCACATCTTAGTTTTGTTAGAAATTCTAGAGAAAATTGAAGGCATATGATTTGACATCTGTTTGGGTCATCAAGTTTGCTTCTGGGTGAAATCAGTTTGGGGTATGTCAAGAGTTTTCAGAAAACTGCAGTTATGTTTCAGGGTACAATTTAACCTCCAAACCTTTTAACTGACTTCTCTCTCCTCTACTCCACAGGGCTACCAGATTCCCAAGGGCTGGAATGTCATCTACAGCATCTGTGACACCCACGACGTCGCCGACATCTTCCCCAACAAGGAGGACTTCC
This sequence comes from Alosa alosa, assembly GCF_017589495.1. Classification (NCBI taxonomy): domain Eukaryota; kingdom Metazoa; phylum Chordata; class Actinopteri; order Clupeiformes; family Clupeidae; genus Alosa; species Alosa alosa. The sequence continues at coordinate 20,885,938 of NC_063210.1, read as the reverse complement.
GTCCAGAGCGCTTCATGTCCAAGGCCTCCGAGGACTCCTCGCGGTTCAACTACATCCCATTCGGAGGAGGCTCGCGCATGTGCGTGGGGAAGGAGTTTGCTAAGGTGCTACTCAAAACGTTCCTCATCGAGCTCACGCAGCAATGTAACTGGACTCTGTCAAACGGACCCCCAACCATGAAAACTGCACCGACAGTATATCCTGTGGACAATCTCCCCACCCGATTCAGTAGTTACATTAGAAATTAATACCCTTCAACCCTCCAACTCTTCCACCCCACCCCTCAAAAATCTGTATATAGCCAATTAGCATGGAAGATGTACATATAGACATATTTAAAATGTTTTAGATGAAATTGCTGGGTATTTAACATCCTATATGATTTTTGTTAATACAGATAGATGTATGTATGTGTATATATAAATATATAAAACAACATATTTTTTAAACAAAGGGCACTCTTTTCATGGACAACTTGAATTCTTTTCTCAGGAGTCTGTGATGTATATTTGTAATGTAGCCATTTTATATAGTGTTTGCTTTTTGTATGGAACTTATTTAAATGAGACTTTATTGTATGGGCTTTATTTAATAAAAAAAACAACAATTTACACTGAAGTGTGGGTTATGCCTCCTAGAACCTGACAAACACAACCACCAAAACCAAAGTGTATATATAAGTAGAGTGAACTCAAAGCAGTTTCATTCATGCAGGTTTTGGCAAAGTCTACATTCCCTCAATTCCTAAAGAGATGAACTTGGTTTTATATACAGGAAAATAAACTATGATCTTTCAGACTAAATCTTGGAAATAAACTTCCATCACAGACGCACAGAGCCTTAACCCCGCAGCTGAAGTTTGAAATGATCGCTGTGAACAAATACGTCAACAAACCTGAACACAAACAAATAGTCTCCAAAGTAATCGGTGTTATCTAAATTAATGGTCTGCATAAACATGAGCATAATCTAATCAAGGACACTGCAGGGCATAGATCCAGGCAGATGATTGGGAGCAGTAAAGTACATTCACTTGAGTTAGAAGAGAATTACGGCGATTTTTCACATAGATCTCCACTTAAGTCCACCGAGTACTCTCGGTACGAAAACCCCCCGAAAACAATCTGTTTCTACCTGGCTTGAGTTGCCGCAGCCAACAGCTAGAGCTGCAAGGCAGCTATAGTGCTACACTCTGGGGACATGTTCATGACCCCCCATGCACCATAGCTGCCTGGGAGCTCTAGCTGGAGGTTTATGAAGCTGAGGCTGCCTTTGAGTCCACTACTGCAGAAAGGGGCCAAACCTCCCTCTGAGACGGAGAGGGATGGACGCTAAAACTCATCAAAGACCCCTTTCGAAAGCAGCACATCTTGAGTAAGGTGAGGGCAGACCTACACAGGACACAGAACAGCTTAGGGGAGGAGGGAATACACCCAAGCACATGATCTGCTAGATTGGTTGTGGTTGGTGTGTGTGTGTGTGTGTGCGCATGTGTGTGTGTTTGTGTGAGTGTGTCTGTTTGTGTCTAGGAGGTTGATGAGCGATTCTGGTGAATCTGAGGACAGAATCTGAGTCTATAGTACCCTACAGAATCCGGACTCAGAACCATGCATGGTGCAAAACTATGTGAAGCCTGAACGTGCTCATACTGTGGGAGTCTGAGTCGAGGGGGTAGCACCATGACGAGCTAAGCACAGACGTGAAGGGTCGAAACGTGCTCTCAGGCCCAAGTGTCCTGAAATGTCTTTTTAACTGAGATGTATCATTCAGACTCAGACTCAGATTCATACTTTATTGTCCCCAGGGGCACATTTGTGGTCACAGTCTGTACACACATTTAATAAATAACAAGAAGAAAATGTACACAAACAAATTACACAGACAAAAACTTCCGCAAATAGAGACAGACAGACCACTGCTACCTTCTCACCAGATTGTTGAAAGTGGAGGTGTGAGAGAGAATGAAAATTTTACCAAAGCGTGTTTTATCTACATCTGATACCAGAGGGGAGGAGTGTGAGGAATGAGTATAGAGGGTGGAAAGGATCATTAATCTGATATTTATCTGGGACTTATCAGGAGATTTGAGGCAGATTTGGTCTCCTGTCCATCATAAAAATGTAAAAATGGTGTGTGAATGTGGATTCATTCATCCTTTGATCTTTGATTCTTGAAAACTTTAGATGCAGGACATGTCCTGGGGTGACCCCTGGCGTGTGTGTGTGCATGTTGTGTTGTGATGCATGTGTGAGGGTGTTTGTGTCTAGGAGGTGGATGAGCAATGCTGTGTGCATGTGTGTCTGTGTGTGTGTGTGTGTGTGTGTGTGTGTGTGTGTGTGTGCATGTGCGTGTGCATGTGTGAGGGTGTTTGTGTCTAGGAGGTGGATGAGCAATGCTGGTGAATGCAGAGATTGGTTGTGGTTGGTGTGTGTCTGTCTGTCTGTGTGTGTGTGTGTGTGTGTGTGTGTGTGTGTGTGTGTGTGCATGTGTGAGAGTGTTTGTTTGTGTCTAGGTGGATAAGCAATGCTGGTGAATGCAGAGATTGGTTGTGGTTGGTGTCTGTGTGTGTGTGTGTGTGTGTGTGTGTGTGTGTGTCTGTGTGTGTGTGTGTGTGTGTCTGTGTGTGTGTAGGCTGGGCCCTGAGCCCGTGCCGGGCGGTCTGATTTACACACACTCCCACAGCCTCCGCGCCTGACACCTTTATGCCCATCCCGCCTATCAGCGTTAACCTCAAGTCTACATGATGGATGCAGCTGAACTTTTCCTCCTCGCATCTTCTCAGGGATATCCGCCTGACCTATTGCTGAACGCCGACAGAGCACAGACGGAAAAGAAAAAAATGCTGAAAGTGTTTTGTTTTGTTTTGTGTTTCGCCGTGAAGCCGTTCATTTCTCCAGCCCGAATTCACACGTATATTTACAGAATTTATAGTGGCCAAATTGAAAAAGGATTTAGACCCACTCCTCTCTTTTATCAGCCAGCTCGGATGTGTAAATCAAAGTAATGACTATTGGCCCGGCATTGTAGTTAGGCTAGGGCCATACTGGGTGCGCTGTTTGGTTATTGAAAAATCCCAAGGATGCAGGGAAAGAACTAAAAGTTGGCGCCCAAACATGTTTTTCTTTTTCCTCAAAAAGTGTTATCAAATTCTTCAAAGAGGGGAAATATATCACTACAATTTTGAAGATTATCAGTTTCTAACAACATCAGTTGAACAAACCTGTGACCTTGGAATCTGTTGAAAAAAATCACAAATTAGATGAAGTAGAAATGCTGATGTAAATATATTATATCATTTGATTTCGATTGTTGTGACTCAAGTTTGCTTGTGTCTTAATCTCTGTCGGTCATTTGACTCAGTCAGTCTGCAAGTCAAGCTCTTCCAGATGCACGGGGTGGGTGAGGGTGGCAATGTGGTGGCTGAATGTGCCAGGCTTGCCACAGAATGTGTGTGTGTGTGTGTGTGTGTGTGTGTGTGTGTGCCAGGCTTCCACAGAAAGTGCGCTGAACCTGTGAGCATGTGTGTGTGTGTGTGTGTGTGTGTGTGTGTGTGTGTGTGTGTGTGCCAGGCTTCCACAGAAAGTGCGCTGAACCTGTGAGCAGCTTCTAGGGAATTCCACACACTCCCTGTGTCCGGCACTGGAAGTGACAAAACACATGAAGCATGTCTCGCAGAACATTTGGAATAACCCACATGTTTGGACTTTTCCTCTTTTTTCTTTCCTTAACCTTTGTACAATCTCTTAATTTCTCTCATCTATTCCCCATTTTCATCCTTCTTTCTGTTTCCTTCCCTATATTTCTCTCATCCTTCACCGCCCTCTGTAACCCTCTCTCTTTACCCCCTCTCCACATCTCTCTCTACCCTCCTCTCTCTCTCCCCTCCTCTCTCCCTCTCTCT
>NC_063210.1:20859537-20879537 GCF_017589495.1 Alosa alosa | reverse complement strand
TAAAACTCCGGAATCCCTACATTTTGGAGGCTGATTTGGCTCTGATCTTGTCAGAATCTGGGCTTCGTCAAAGCCAGATTCGTTCCATATTCCGCTTTGACAGACACCTTCTCTCCAGACGGAGCAAAGTTTACACAATAACATTTGCTTACACTTTTCACCTGGTGACTTGGCATCAATAGCAACAGCAGAGCCGCGTTCCGCAACATAATTACAAGTGGTAGCTATGCAGGAACACGAGCTGGTGCCTGTGTGTGTGTGGGAACTGAACCTGTGACCTCAGGCTGCGTTTGCCACAGAGCGCCGCCAGCTCACCCTGCACAGCTCTCAGCTCGCTCATGAGGGTGGAGACTTTATGAGCCATGCCGCTCATTCAGCGCAGGCAGGAAGAGACAGAAAAGGACCCCACCACGCCCCGATAGGGTTCACATGCCACCTATCTCTAAGGCTTAGCCCTAACACAGGAGTAGAAAAACTCACTCTCAAACTCACCCCCTCCCAACCCCCCCTTCCTCATCTCTAGCCCCTGTTTAAGGTATCTCAGCTTTCAGTGAAACTGTAGCGTGAGCGATAGGCACGTCCCATTAACTCTTTTCAAATGAGACGAGTCCCATCAATTAGGTGAGCAACGCATGAAAGAAAACTTTGTCGGCTATTGTTTTCTGGGGGACTTTTTCTCAGGGAGGACTGGTTCCTTTTTCATGCTGGCAACCAAATAGAGTTTTTATTTTCCTATTGAAAGTGATGATTAATGATTGATGATTGACCCTTGGCAGGTCCTCCTGTCTCACCTCACCTCACAGACTCTTACTTCCAGGGCCCCCCAGAGTTCGTTCCTTCCCTTCAGTCGGTTCTCATGTTGTCATGTTGTCTTGACCACACGGGCCCAAACCTATAAGCGAAAAAGGTGAAAATGCATCCAGTCGGGATGCCGTTCGTTGGCTTCCTCTTCCACTCCCTGAAATCTTCAGGCAGACTGCAATTAGAGACTGGCTTACATCCAAACCGGAGTCAAGCACCGAAAATGAAAAGTGACGAGCGCCCTACGTCTGCATGAAGAAGAAGAAGAAGAAGCTGTCACACGTAGATCTCGACTAGAGATAATTGGAGGTTTTATAGCCTGAGTAATCATCGCTTGAGCTTATCCAAATGCCCGTCGGCAGTCACCACACCACCCTTCTGAGGAGAGACCTTTCTATTTCTCTAAATCGGCGTCCATCAATATTAGTTCACTTTGAGTGCACAGATGGTGATTTCTTTTAGCCTGCACTGCTCACTGTAAGCATCATTCAAAGGCAACTATGATCAGGGCCACTCCCTTACCACTAGATAATCTCACTCACACATTCAGTTTACAGCTGTGACGATGAAGTCATTTTGGATAAGGAAAAACTCACTCCACTAAGTCAAGGATACAGGCAAGAGATAAACGCTTTGTCAGGCAACATCTGCTGTGGCTGCATTCCAACAGTAATATCTACTGAACTTCAGTAGACAAGTTCAAACATCCAACAACAGTTTATGACAGATAGAATGCTTGTGGCGTTTCCAACGGAAGATCACAGCTCTTTTCATTATTTATTTCCATTTGTTTGGCTTTCTATTATTATTATTTTATTTTCAATTTGCATGCCTGGGGATTTTTTTTTTTTACTGGCCTTGTCTTATTGTTTCAGGTGTAATAGGGTGAACTTTGGGAGAGGATTTGATTTACATCACAGCATGTCTTACATGTAAAGCATTGGCAGTAGTTGAACTGCTGAACCTCTGAAAGACTGTGGAGAGAATCTATCATGCCTTACTGTCAACAGGTAACCAAATAGGCTGTAGGCCTACAGTATGTATTAATTTAATTATGTGATGTGTAATGTAGGGATAATATTTTTGATAATATGGATAATGGATGGCTAAGGTCATTCAGTTGCTCTAGAATGAAGGTGTTGCTTTTGCTGCTAAGAAATGTGTTTAATTTTTTTGACAGCTGGATAAAATGTTTTGGCAAGCCCATTTAGCCTGCAGTGTCCACTGAAAGAACCAAGATGAGCAGTCTATACATTTAGTCGGAGGTTCACCTTGATATCGCTGAATTGCGATGAAGGGTGACTTCAAGTCTGTAAGATGAATGTAATTTCTTGAAAACACGATCAATAGGCCTTGGATAGCGATTTATATTTTCGTTCGAGGTAAATGGTCTAGGCTACATGGCATTAATTGGCATGGTAAGACAAACATCTTTTCAAATAAACTGTCGGTTAGGCGTTGTTGTTTATGAAGTGAGGCGTTTGATATCCGTGTTCTGCGTCACATACCTTGCTAAGTTCAAAAGTTCAGCGCAGCCATGAACTTTGCCGGCCCTCCCTCCTCAGGCTGTTAAGCGACGTTGCACTTACCACCGCCTTTCCAGGTAGGCTACGGTTGAGTACACTGTGCAGTTGTAACCATCAAGTCAAATCTCACCAAGGAAATTTCCACGTAGTGTAGGCAACAGTTTATGTAGTTCCCCACGTGTTTGGTTGTTTTTAATCGAGCGCTTTTCACGTTATTTTCATTTACCTTTCTTAGAAGGGGCTTTATGCTTATCAGGAAAATACCTCTACAGAAATGTCAGGTTTCTGGCGAGGTCATATTTTCACATGCAAATTAGGTTTTTGGCAGCAGATTCATATGCAAATTAGGTTTGTCACCAGAAGTTCACTGGAAGTTTGCCATTATTGGCCAAGTGTGGTGGCAAATCACTGGTGAACACATTTGCCAAACAACTTCTCATTGTTGCCAGAGCTGAACTGCTGGAAGTTTGCCTCTAGCGGCCAACATTGGCAAACTTCTGGCAATATTTTCTAGTGAACTCATTTGTTTCCCACAAATTACCCACAAGTTTGCTGCAAAGCTGCCACAAACATTTTACTTTTGTAAGAGTAAGGCTATAGATATTCATTCTTTCATTCACAAGCCTGCATTACCCTGGTCTCTCAGTATGATAATTTCATAGATATGGGTCAACAACTGTTGTGAAGGGGTGTGACACTAACTTGTCCAATGAAAGCTGGCTACTCGCATTACGCTGTTGGGTGATAATGCTGGCCTAGGTCAGAACGTTAAACTTGTTACTCGGGGGTTGGAGTTGGGGGCAGATAGAGGGGAGACGTGGCTTGAGTTGGCTTGATAATAAGGCGTAAGGGTCGTTAATACCCTGTCTTCACAACACCTCCTGATGATGCCATTCATGTGAATGCGTGAGTGGTCATAAAACCTCGGACAGGGAGACAGCAGGCAGACTCAGAGGGCCGCGACCCCACAGGCCTTTCGGCGCTCAGGGGAAGTGACACGTCCGTGACACATTTCTACGAGCTGACCCTTTTGAAGAGCATTGTCCCCGGCTGGCACAATAACAAATTCATTGCCCTTGCCACAGGAAGCGCACCCTCTTCTCTGAGCTCTCTCTCTCTCTCTCTTTCTCTATTCCTCTCAAGCTTGCTTAGTTTCTCTTTCTCTCATGGCTTGGTCATGAAGAAAAGGCTGTTGGTGGCTATCAACAGTGGCCAGCCTCTTCCCCACCCTTAGTCAGACCTAGTAATACAGAGCAGCGTTGTCTCTGGGCCTGTTGCTTTAGATGACGAGGACACATGCATGTATTCAATATGCCTTGAACATACATATACATATATATATTTTTTATTTTTTATTTATTTTTTTTATTTATATATACCGGTCAAAAGTTTGGGGTCACTTAGAAATTTCTATTCCACTCCATTATAGACAGAATACCAGATGAGATCAGTTGCATTGTTTTTTAATCAAGGCAGCAGTTTTCAGATTACATTATGTGCTTACATAATTGCAAAAGGGTTCTTGACTGTTGTAGAAAGAAATGGCTGATATTTAATGCAATATCTACATTGCCCAATGTCAGCAACAATTCATCCAATGTTCCAAAGGCTCATTCTGTCTGGGAAAAGGCTAACTGAGAAAACATTGGAGAACCCTTTTGCAATTATGTAAGCACATTTTGTAATCTACAAACTGCTACCCTGATTAAAAAACTGATTTCAGATGGTATTCTGTCTATAATGAAGTGGAATGGAAGTGATCCCAAACTTTTGACCAGTAGTGTGTATATATATTTCTAGGCATATTGTACACTATATATATATATATGTAATCTTAGAGATATATAATGGTGAAGTTGTGGGCTGTGTGTCCGTCATTGTCATTTTTGAACAGGACCACAAGGTCTGAACTCATCACCTTGAAATTAAAAGCAGATTACGTCCTGTTCTGTCTAAAAAATGTATCACGATTCATTTTTTATATCTACCAGTTGTAGTCTTTACACATTTGTATACATGTTTAGCCGATTCAGGGTGCGTCGTTACATCCCCTATGACTGCTTTTCATTATGGCACATTCTTATGTCACACAGAGGAAAAGCAATGACTTACATGGCCCAGTTTTGCACTGTAAAAACACTGTGTTGGTTCCCCCCTCGTCCCAAAGTTGTGTTTGCATTTGAAAAGAGGCATGACCTCCACTCTGTATACCTTTCAGCTCTGACCTGTGAGACTCAAAGGTATTGTGCTGTCTTGTGGTCTCTCCACACAGTCCGACAGTCCTCCCTCCGTTACGTGAAGATCACACATTCCTCCTGGCGTACTGTTTGACACAGACTGACACATTTTGAAATATGAGTACAGAAACATCCCCAAAATTGACCCGACTTTCACCCTTTTTGTGGTGAGCAGGAGCACACGTATTTAAAAACTCCCTCATAATTCGCCCCCCACCCCCCGCCCGCCCTCCCTCCTGTATACATAGTGGAGTCTGAACTTTTCCCTGGGATCACACTTTAATGGAAGCTCTCTGTCTCTCTCTCTCTCTCTCTCTCTCTCTCTCTCTTTCTCTCTTTCTCTCCAGCAGCACAGGGAGGGACTGTGGAATCCCTGAGCGAGCGAGGAAGCAAGAGAGGGCTAGCGAGCAGACAGACGCAGTGCTTAGACTGCTGGGGCCGTGTGTGGAGATAAGAGAAAGCCCCCTCGTCTGTCTCACCCCCCACCCCCCGTCCGTCCCCTTTTGTCAGGACCCCTAATCTCTTCATCATCCAGGAGCCGCGGTCACTCACTGAGAAACTCACCGAGAGCTGGGCCACTCAGACAGGCCTAATTTACATACAGCTTCTGCTGGGGTTCACAGAGGTCACCTGCAGTCCATACACGTCTTCACCACAGATTTAGTCCGCCGCGGTTAATAAGTAGCGTTTATGTTAAAATAGAGCTGTCACTGCTTTACTGTGCCATGGACACTTATCTGGTGTGGCTTACAGAGGTCACCTGTAGTCCACACACGTCTTGACCACTTCAAACTTAGGCTACATAGACAGGAGAGGTGTTAAATTCCTAGTGCTGTAGGTATAGGTAGGGGATTTCACACAGTGGCCAGTCAACAACAATGCCTATTTACCGTCAAAAACAAAATCACTAACAAATCAAAACTTTACCTTTGTGGTAAAAAAAAAACAACAAAAAAACATCACAAACAGAACAGCCTTCGAGACCAAATGTTTAGTCCCTCTCTGGGTTTGTGCAGACTCACTGCATGTTGTTCACATAGGCCCTACACCTTGTGAAGAGCTCACCTTTTTCATGCAGATCTCTATTCTTTGCCATAGACACCACTCACAGACCTCTATATTAAACACAGAGGTTTAATTATTTCCATGCCCTGGGGGTATTCCAAGTACGTGGTTTAGTGACAAACCTGGGTTAGTTAACCTGGGTGGTAAACCTCCTAATAGAAGAGCAGTATGGCTTCATTCTCCTAACAAAACAATACCATAGGGCTCTTGTTGTAGGAGGTTTACCACTTACTCTGAGTTAACTTACCCAGGTTTATCACTAAACCACGTACTTGGAATACCCCCCTGATCACATTCATGAGAAAGCGCCATACGTGACCGCATTCATATAGAACAAAATCATGCCTGGTTCACTCAGCATGTAAAACTGCTTTACAGTGCAAAACAAGCTAAACTTGGTGCAGGTGAACGCAATCCAAGCAAACTGTTACACATATTGGATTGTTTGTTTGTGTGTTTGTTTGTTTGTTTGTTTGTTTGTTTGTACCTCTTGTCAGAGACCTCCAGAGGGGTATTCCAGAAAGGAGGTTTAACAAACACTGAGATAAAACTTAACCTCTGGGTTGTCTGAACCTGTGGTGACTAATCCCGAGCTGTTGGTTCCAAAACACCGGTTACCAGTTAGTTCAATCAACCCTGTGTTAGATAACCTAGAGTTGTCTTGGCGTTCAATGCGAACTTATAAAGACATCATCTATTGAGAGTCGAAACCAGCGAAAGGAAGAGCACCGTATTTTTCAGAGGCGGATTAGTCGAGGCTTACGAGGAGGAGAGAACTGTAATAACAAAAAAAAGAGCAATACTTAAGCGCCTGCGTCCGAGACCTTGCTTGGCAGAGAATAGCCTAACTGACCGTGTAAATGCGTATGTTTAAGATAGCCTATTTAATGTCAAAAGCACAATTAAATAATTCACTGGACATCACGTATTGTATTGACTGCTTTCAATGATGCTTTCTTAAACTAGCCTACCTTGTCACAGATTGAGTGGGCCATAGAATTCTTTGAGAATCCCAAATGCAATTTTCTATTTTAACGCGGGTTCTGCAGCTATGGGCCAAGTTAAACTTTTGCGCTCAATCATCGGAAGGGTGAATGTCGGAAGGCATGGGTAGCCTATTGGACACATTTCGGTGCACATTTGGAAAATTGAATAAGTGATGCTGACCTGCCAGTTGGTGAAACTACACTTTAATGATCACCATGGGTTTGTGTCCAGGAAAACGAATGAAGTGGCGCAGGAACTGCTTTAGCGCAAGGCAACTTTACGCACCAACCGACAGCTTGCCGATATGCTCTGCGTCTCCAACACTACAAAAACTCCCAGTCGGAGAGTGTGTGTAGCCTATTAAAAAAATATTTTATCCCAAATGCCATCAGCATTCTTAACCAAACTTAGTGACAACATGCATACCCGGCTGAGCTGTACAGCTATTTAAACTTATTTATTGTACTGTTTTACAATATTTATTGTATTTTACTGTACTCGTTTTAATTATATCTTCAATGTGTCTGAGATGTTGATTGTCCATCTGTCTGGTGAGCCAAACACAAATGTCCACTATGGTGTAGCCAAGGCTAGCTAGCCTACATTAAAGATTTATTTTATTCTATTCTAATCCACCATGCGTAATGTAGGGATGGAGAATGCTTTTCAAGTAGGATATATTTAGGATTCAGCTGAAAAACTCATTTGGAAAAGAATGGATAGGCTAGTCCTATCATGTGATGTCGTGGGTCTTATCGCCCTCTCACGGTGAATTGCACGGATGAATATTACATGATTTTGTGCTTCTTTGTCAATCGGACCTTTGTCAAAATGAAACGCCATTGTGTGACAAGTGTAAAAATAGCGGCCTGATTGAACATGCACGGAAATAACCGAACATCATTGAACATAACCTGAACAAAACCTACCCCCTACCAGGTTAAGTTCAGAGCCTATGTTACCATAGTTACTTACATAGCCTGATCATTTTTGAGCTTTCTGGAACTGAAATCCCAGGTTTACTGCTAACTCTGGGTTAACATACCCAGTTAAGCCAGTAAACCTGCTTTCTGGAATACCCCCCAGTCCAACACCTCCAGTCCAGGCAGGAGCTCAGAAAAGAGAGACAATTTTTTTATTTTTTTTAAATGAATACATACATACAGTACATACCGGTACATACATACATACATTTTGTTTCTTAGGTCATCTTCTAATGAAAAGTTTAATAAAGTACATCAACGAAGGAGCCGTGTTTAAGATTTTTTTTGTTCCGCATTATTATCTTGATGCTCATCTTGTGATTCCACAGCACATTGAGACCTTATTAGTCATATTGACCATGGATGTGTTCATGCAGTAGACTCTATTGTCAGGCTCAATATACCTGTGATTCCAGTGCCTGACTCATTCATACACCTTCCCACGTTACGTAATCAGTGCTTGATTCACACACATGCCCTATCCATTGTGAGATTCAATCTTAAGCTGTTTTCAGACACGACCTCCGGACAATGCCCAAGTAATTAGGGCCCGAACTTAAACAGAGTCGGTGTTCAAACATGCAGGGATGGGCAAAAAATACATCAAAATGTATTTCAAAAATAAAATATCAAATACCGTAAATGGGGTTAAATGTAAGTATCTTTAGGCGATACAACTGTTTGAGCAATGTCGCAGGGCAACCACAGAACCGGTTCCTTGTTTTCCACTTGGATGATCATGTTAGTTTGCCTACTGATGATTAAAGTTCCCAAGAAAAATAAGTTGCCCAATATCAAAGGGAACGTGCCAGAATACTCAGGAACACTGCCCAGCACCATTGCTCAGAAAGGTGCCTTGTGTATCATCAGCTTTGGAGGACACAGCCTCATTTTCCCTTAAAAGTTCAACACGTTTCCCTTAGTCCTTAAGAAGATCTTGGTAACCGCAAGTTGCCCTTTTAAGGCCATCTTTTCTTTTGAACGTAGGCTATAATTGTGGCACGGCACACGTCTTTGAAAATCAGTGCCAGTCTGTCATGAATGAAAATTAATGGGACGAACTTGATTATGAAAAAGTCATAAACTTATAAACTACAGTTCGCAAGGCACGTCATCCCCACGCCCCCCTCACGAGGTGAATTTTCCTGTCTGTGTTCAGATATGCGCTCACCCGTGTGATCTATTTTACTAGAGGATAATGATAGCTGATAGTGTCAGACCTGGGCTATTTCGAGGTAAAGAATAATTTTGAATATTCCGTTCAAACATGCAGCCCGTCCGTTTGATTCACAGATCACGCACAGAGTCCAGTGCATGTCTGAAAGGGACTTTAGAGTGGTTACTCTGTATTTTATGCCCCCAACGTTGTCTTCAAGGCAGCGCTGCCTGGAAGGCACTAGGGTTAGGCATGGGTTAAGGTTGGGGTTAGGTTTAGGATTAGGTGCCTTTAAGTCAGCGGTGGCAGCGCTGCCTGGAAGATGAAGTTGGGGGCATAAAACACCATCGAGTGGTTACTCTCTGCACATGCTTTGCTTTGTTTCTTGAACCATCGCTGTTGCAGTCCTGCTGTTATGTTTGATGGCACTGTCATCATTAGTTATGTAAGCAGGTTTGGAAGGTGGATTCTGGGAATTTGCCTCAACCTTTGTGTAGGGCTACAACCCTACAGGTTAACAGGTTAATCAATTAGTTGTCAACTATTAAATCAATTGCCAACTATTTTGGTAATTGGTTCATCGGTTTGCATCATTTTTTTTTAAGGAAGATACCTGAAAATTCTTTGATTGTAGCTTCTTGAATTTTACTACTTTCGAAAGTTTACTACTTTCAGATTACTTGATCCTTTATGACAGTAAACTAAATATCACAACAGTTTGAGGCAGTTGAGGACATAATCTTGGTTAAAATCTTGGGAAACAGTGATTGACCTTTTTTCACCGTTTTCTGACATGTTATGGACCAAACAACTAATTGATTAATCAAGACCGATTGTTTTGTTTAGTCTCATTCCATGCACACACTTTCGAAGAAGTGTGAGGACAGATTTACTCTCACACACACAGACAAATAGACACGCACAAACATAAACAGTTTAATATACAAAATGCCTGAACACATGAGCATGCATAAACAAATATCTGCAGATTTGATGTGCACCCACACACACACACACACACACACACACACATACACACACATACTTTTAGGTATGAGTGTGCACACACACAGGCATGCACATAGATACACAAATAGGCATGAGCACACACGCACACACACACTTAGACACCCACACACATGCACATACACTCACACACAGACACACACACAGGCATGCACATAGATATGCACACACATAAGCATGAACACACACACACACTTACACACATGCACATACACTCTCTCTCTCACACACACACACACATACACACACACACACACACACACACACACGCACATGCACATACACTGGGCATGAACACAAGACATACACACACATTTACTCACACACACACACACACACACACACACACAGGCATGCACATAGATATACACACACAGGCATGCACACACACACACACACACACACACACACACACACACACACACATCCATCAGGGAGTCATCTGGCCTGCACATGAACCCTGCCGGCCGCTCTCCTCCGCTGTGCTCCAGTGGAGTGGGCAGGTGGCCTCGAGACCTCCCTCAGCCTGCACCAGTTCACGTCGCGGCTAACAGGCGTGAGAGTCGTCCCCTCCGCAACCCCAGAGGCCAGCAGCTAGCCAGCCGCCGGACGGTCGGGAGGGCAGGCGCGGACTTCCATTGTGAACCAACATGCCAAAAATAATTGTCATGCTGTGCAATAAATTTGATGGATTGTAAACAAACAAACTCGAGCAAAAATAAATCCTGCCCCAATGAAGTGGATAATTTGTCAGATCTTATTTTGCGGATTGAGTGGAAAGGGTGTATTATGACATTTTACACAATACATTTAATAGAGCAATATTTTGTTTATTTACCATTTATTTATGATTGTAGTAGTAGTAGTAGTAGTAGAATACATTTGATTTATTTTCTAGATGCTCAAAGTTACTCTACATGCAACACACAGACCATTATACTTCACTGTGCAATAGCACATACTTAATTTCCACTACATCCAATACATAATCCAATAATCCATTACATCCAATCCAATACATTCTTTTGATTAAGTTGGTCTTAGATGGCTAAATATACCTATCCACTTAATCAATTTAAATGATCATATCGGAATCATATCTCTTGCATTTTCGAGACTTTTTGGGTCAAACACCTTCTATTTGTTCCTTCAACAACCGAGAGGCCTATTGGTTAAATTGCAGAGGTGTATTACTGAGTTATGTGTGTCTGGGAGATGGAAGCTTTTACTTTGGGATGAGAGGAGGTTCACAAAAGGGAAAAAAGGGCCTGGATCTGGCTTCCCACAGTGTGCTTCCAAGACAGCTGGCTTGTAAGACAGTGAGTCTGTGTGTGTGTGTGTGTGTGTGTGACAGAGAGAGAGCGAGAGAGAGAGAGAAAGAGACAGAGAGATAGAGGACCTGGGAGCATGGAGGAGTGAGAGAGGGGTTCAAAACAAGCAGTGTTAGTTCACTGGGAGGGCAGGCAGTCGTGTGTGTGTGTGTGTGTGTGTGTGCGTGTGTGTGTGCGTGTGCTCTGGCGGGGGCGAGAGAGCAGAGTGGGGACAGTGACACCTCTCCACCTCTCCTCCCTGACACACACACACACACACACACACACACACACACACACACATATGCTGAAAGACTTACCTCCTCCTGCCCCTCCGCAGATCCCCCACTCGGCTACGGGACAGGATGGAGAGAGAGACACGTCTCACGTCTCACGTTGCCCCCCATCCGGAACATTCTTTATCCTCAGCCCTTTCATCCACACACTGCTTCTGCTACTATTATCACTCCTAAATAATAACATTATTTATTCTGCTACGACTACTACTACTATACTACTAATAATAATAACAATAATAATAGACATAGCAATAATTACCAAGGTCAAAGTAAAGATACAGAATGTTAAAGAGAATAGAGACAGACAGACAGACAGATAGATAGATAGATCATTTGCTCATTTACCCATCAATGTTCGCTTATATCATAAAAATTCTGGCAAAATTCTGCATTTCCAATTGATTTTTATTTAAAGTGATACAATGTAGGAATTCCCTTGTCTCCTTGACACCAGACTGCACCTCATTTCGCTAACAGGTTCATCTGGGTTTTCCCAGGCTAGGAAGTCCCCTTTTTGTCAATTTTCATCATAAAAGGTAACCATTTAGCACTATGGGAGTGGCCAATTAATGTTACAACCTGCTACAATAATGTCTAAGTGCAATACCAGGTATTTGGAGCACGCATCAGCAAGTTCAGGGATTCCATTCTCCTTATTGTAAGCGTGTGTAGCATCAACATGTTTGAGGCTGTTATTTCAAAGAACTACATTGTGTTGCTAAAACTCCATAATATTGGAGAAATGTCAAAATTCAACTACTTTTGTCTGCAACAATCACAACAAAGTGAGAGGAACAGAATCATACAGCGTCTCGATCTCATGTCAACCTGATGAGTCCACAGACACGGCACTTTTTAGCCTTATTTTAGCGATTTGGGGTGTTAATATTGTACAAAAACATAAACACCTCACATTCGCCTGATGTTCTTTCCATGTCAATATGACCTCCCTTACGTATGCCCCCCCTATTCATTTGAATAGGAAAGCTTACACGGCGCAGCTTACACATGCCTTTGCCAGGACAGCAGCCGCCTCTGGTCCAGATGGGGCGGTGGTGTAGTGGTTAAGGAGCTGGGCTAGCATGCAGCAGCCTGAAAAGTTGTGGGTTCAATTCCCAGCCTCCACTGTTGTGCCCTTGAGCAAGGCACTTAAAAGTTGTATCAGCGATTTCAGGCCCAAAAAAGGCCCAAACATATATGATCACATTTATCTAATCTTTCCTAACAATCCGCTAGCTGCCTACCCCATAAGCAGGCCGTCAAAAATAAACGCGTCTCTGTAGGCAGCCTAGGCTCGAGATCTGTACACAAAAACAACTGCTACCAACAAGGGTTGGCATCCACTCAAAGGCAAAATAAAGTGTTTCAACCAATAACCAATGAGATGTGCGTTTAAGAAAGTTTCAATTGCACGGATGGAGGGGGAGGGAGTAGCGAGCTAGCTCTCTGTTTTGTTTGAACATCAACAGAAGTTACGTATTCCCGCTATCGCTGATACAACCTTTAAACCCGAGTTGCTCTGGGGAGAATACCCCTTGTAATATATAATTGACATATGTTTATGTAAGTTGCTTTGGATAATATGGAAATGGAAAGGTGGTGTCTTGGAGAGGGTCGGAGCTAGTCTAGAACAGGGATGTCACTAGACCCAAAATTACTGGGGCACAGTACAGTCTAATTATGTAAGGGATAATGTATAGAACGCCGGTCATTATGGGAAAAATAAGTCCGACAGGGCTAACCGACCGGTCTTGTTTTAGCCCTGAAGGGACTTATTTTCCCATAATGACCGGCGTTCTATACATTATCCCGCTTTATTATAATGGCTACTTGCCAAAACGAAAAAATAAACTCCATGATATGTCTCTTTACACTTATTTGTTACCGTTTCATCGTGGCTTTTGCTGAGAAACAAATAGTTCGCAACACACGCTGAACTTGAATCAAACATTCTTTAGAACACAGCTGATCAACCGTCTGCTTTCACTTTTGAATGAAATTCCAAGTGCAAACTCCATTGCCATTGACAGCGGTCATTCTTGTTTTCAGAGGTCCTTTCCCAAGAAATAATGACCGCTAGAACTTTTGGAAATCCCATTCAAGTCAATGGAGCATTCTACTTGCATTGTGAAGAGCCGTATAATAAAATAATAATAATCTGCAGCCACATGAGACAACATGAGCTAGTTAAAAACCTTAACTTATTTACTGCTGCCCCAGTAAAATGGGTCGAGTAACGCCCCTGGTCTAGAATCTCTACAGTCTCCTTATCTGAGGATTATAGGATGGCGTAAGCTTAGTGTGTGACATCCATCCACACTGTAACAGATACCAGACTGTCAGGGAGATGTATGATGCAAACCAGGCGTTAGAGCGGCCAGACCAACTGATACCGTGTCTATGCTGAATGACTGAAGCTAAGCAGTCGTGGGGTTGGTTAGTTGGGAGACCTCCTGGGAAAACTGATGCTGACGGAAGTGGTGTTACTGTGCGGCTAGTAAGTTGGCAATCTTCAATCTAGCCAAAATGAACCTGGTGCAGTGACTTGGACACTGTGTTGTAGGAGATGCCATCCTTTTCGGATGGGACATTAAACCGAGGTCCTGACACACTGTGGTCATTAAAGATCGCATGGCACTTATTGCAAACAGCAGAAGGTTCTCTGATGTCCTGGCAGAGTACAAGTACAAAGACAATGAAATGTAGTTTGCATCTAACCAGAAGTGCAAAAAAGCAGAAAAGTGCAATGTGATATATATATAGGCAGTGTATTAACAGAATATATTATAAGAAAAAATGAATGAATATGGATATTTAGTATGAACCATATAGACAGATATGTACAGTATGAACAGTATGTACATCAATAGATAGATAGATAGATAGATAGATAGATAGATAGATAGATACTTTATTGATCCCCAGGGGAAATTCAAGGTCTCAGTAGCATACAGACAACACACACACATTCACTAACAGCAGAAAAAGTAATTAAAAGTATATAATATAAGAACACAACTAAGCAGTAAGGACAGTAGAAGATAAAGAATATACTAAATATACTAAAATACAAATTATACTAACTAACACTTAATCTAAATCAATTCTAAAAGCAGTATCCACATAGTGGTGATTAATCAATCAAGAGGCACTTGCAATGACTGAGGCAGGGACTGAGCCTGTGATTCTCTGTGCATAGTAAGGTAAGGTAAGGTGCTCTGTGTGAGTGAGTGAGTGTCATGGTGATAGTGCAATATTACCAGTTCAATCTGGCCCCTAATCATCCCCCACCCCTGGTGTAATGAACTTATTAATTCCATCACTTTTCACAACAAGCTGGTGTGTGGTGAGTGTTCTGGCACGTAATGGCTGTCGTGCATCACCCAGTTGGGTGCTGGATAGACATGAGGCACATGAAGTCTTCCTTATTGTAGAAGCTGTCTAGCTGTTACATCTGCCTGTGTATCTGTGATGTATTTGTGTTTGTGTGTGTGTGTGTGTGTGTGTGTGTGTGTGTGTGTGTGTGTGTGTGTGTGTGTGTGTGTGTGTGTGTGTGTGTATGTATGTGTATGTGTGTGTGTAATGTATTTGTGATGTGTGTGTGTGTGTATCTGTGATGTATTTTTATTATAATGTGAGATAATGGGATAATGAGACCATTAGGGGACCACTGGGATCTGGTGCAGAGGAGTCACACACACACACACACACACACACACACACACACACACAAACACAGCCCATCCATCAGAGACACACAGACCCTGGCCCCATAACACCACTATACACAGCTTTGATCCAAGAGTTTGTGTGTGTGTGTGTGTGTGTGTGTGTGTGTGTGTGTGTGTGTGAGTGTGAGTGTGTGAGTGTGATGAGATATTGTTTAGAGACAGGTTGTCTCTGATACTCAGCTGTACTCTCTATTTCTATATTAGCTGTGGATGTGGTTTATACTGAATAATAGAGAAAATCACAGCATAGTGTGGGTGTATTTATATTTGGGAGAAAACATGCTAGACAATTACAAAATTTCTACATCCTACATCTGAATTCAGCATGGGTTTCTGTGTAAGAATTGCATGCATGGCTGTTCAATTTCAATTTCAATTTATTGTGCTTATAGAGCGCCAAAACATTACACATGTATCATGGCGCTTTACAGAGTGTAGACAATCAGAGAAAAAGAAAAGGAAGAAAAGAAAAGAAGGCCCATGGGTAACAGAGAGGCCCATGGGTAACTGAGAGGCCCATGGGTAACCGGGGCGAGGAAAAACTCCCTCCCTGCTGTTCATCTCAATGATCTGAAAATCAAAGAATGGTCGCACTCCAAAAATCTTTCTTTCTCGCTGGTTTATTATATTATTAATGTTTTATTATTTTTTTACATAATAAACCAGCAAGAAAGAAAGATTTTGAGGAGTGTGACCATTCTTTATTTTTCTGTGAGTTTCCTGGATGGCGCACCCACAAGAAAACAAACGGGAGAGCGTGCAGTGTTTGCAAAGAAAAAGATCTCAATGATCTGGCAAGAATGGGTTTCAGTCAAAATCTCTTTACTGGTACCTGCATCCTGTTTTGTCTTTCTCGGTTATGATGAAAATAACAGAATGGGAGTTTTTTCAGAAGCAGCCAATTGGGATTGAACGCTGTGTGCCACAATAGGAAACAGCTGAGGTGACATCATAGCAACTCTTGTAACACCAAGTAGCAGTTGACTCCAGAACGGATTCGATTTAGTTCCAGATCACGGGCGAAATGTTGTCTGCAATCTTGACCGACTTTTCCCCTCTCTTAGAACATTCTTCAATACAGCACTCTCGTACAGTGGGTCAGATGATAACGGAAGGCCGAAAGGGCATCGCCAGTCACTTGACGGCACAATCAGTGCAGCCTTATATGAGGAACATACTTGTGGTTGCTGCTGATAATGTTCTCGAGAAAATCTTCCAAGAACATGTTGAAAGAGAAGGAGCACCTATAAAGTTTATCAGATTGTTGTCCTGGAAGAGAGAATCACTCACTGTACTGAATGAATCCAATGACCCAACCAAATGACTGAATGACCCAACCAAATGACTGAATGACCCAACAAATACTTACGAGAGGCTGGCCAATAAACCAATGATAGATCTGGACCACTTGGTGTGTGTGGACATAAAAAAAATAATAATAATGAATAATATGATACATAATATATCGCCTTATTGTTGGATTGATTTAGAGCTACTAATACAAAAACGCCAATATAATGTAAGGTGTAGTATGAAAACGATATAGTTATAATCTTCAGACATTCACACAGGAACACAGCGACACACATTTCACACAAACATGTGCATGCATGCACACATACACACACACACACAGAAACAAACACAAACATACACAAAGAACACATGCCCCAAACACTGACACACAAACATGTGCGTGCATGCACACACACACACTTTATGGGTCCATTTCTCTGAATATGGATTAAGCCTAATCCAGGACTAAAAATGCTTTTTTAACAGAACAATCCACGGAAGTCCCCCTTTAGTCCAGGACGAGGCTTAATCCCTGTACGGGAATCTGTTCTGAGGTGTGGACGGCAAATGTGTGATTGTGTGCAGGCAGTGTGTGTGTGTGTGTGTGTGTGTGTGTTTGTGTGTGTGTGTGTGTGTGTGTGTGCAGGTCATGTGTGGACCTTGTGTGCGCAGTGAGATGGAGGAGACCACAGACTCTGAAGCCAAAGGGCTGAAGATGGACAGAAGCAGATGGGGGGGTCCGCATCTGGGAAACCAGTCAGAGCCCCTGACCAGAGTGTGTGTGTGTGTGTGTGTGTGTGTGTGTGTGTGTGTGTGTGTGTGTGTGTGTGTGTAAAGGGGGTGATAGCGGTGGTGGAGAGATTCTCCTGGTGAACTTTGAGTGTGCATGTCTTGTGTGTGCATGTCTCTTCACAAACTGTTGTCTTGTGTGTGCATATCTCTTCTCAAGCCAGAGAAAGAGGTTCCTGGTTTACACTGGATGTGTGTGTATAGGTATGTGGCTCCTGGTGAGTTAAATGTGTGTGTGTGTGTATGTGTGTTTGTGTGTGTGTGTGTGTGTGTGTGTGTGTGTGTGTGTGAGAACAAGCCAGAGAAAGAGGTTCCTGGTCTACACTGGATGTGTGAGTAGGGGTATGTGCCTCCTGGTGAGTTAAGTGTGTGTGTGTGTGTGTGTGTGTGTGTGTGTGTGTGTGTGTGTGTGTGTGTGTGTGTGTGTGTGTTTGTGTGTGTGTGTGTTTGTGTGTGTGTGTGTGTGTGTGTGTGTGAGAACAAGCCAGAGAAAGAGGTTCCTGGTCTACACTGGATGTGTGAGTAGGGGTATGTGCCTCCTGGTGAGTTAAGTGTGTGTGTGTGTGTGTGTGTGTGTGTGTAAACCCTGCCACTCCTTCCTGTCCTCTGCTGACCTCAACCCCACCCCTGTGATGTTAATTCTTATTTATGGCCTATTAAAATGCAATGCTTCATTCTCTACGCTGCCATCTTTGATTTATGTGGCCCCTCATCCTTCCTCTCTCGCTGGGCTAGCAAGCTCGGCTCTGACGGCCTGACGGCTTCTATTCCACGCTGACAAGGGGACGACCAGACCAGACCGGGCCCAGCTGGATGGACGGCTGAGTGGAGTTTGACCAGTGTTGTCACATGACGTTGACTGTGTGTTATTGAGGAAAATTTAATAAAGCATTTAGTGTGAAATTTAGTGAAAGTGTGAAATTTAGTAAAGCGTGAAATTTAGTGAAAGTGTGCAAAAAGAATCTCAAGCTTCCTTTGTGGAGTTTGACTAGTGTTGTTATGTTGACTGGGAATTATTGAGAAAAAAAGAAAAACTTTAGTGTGAAAAAAGAATCTCAAGTTATCTTTGCTTACCTATTGTTGGACTGATTGTTTAATCATTGAGAGGGATACAGACACAGGTTTGAGTCCTTCCAAACATTGGTGTTCCACTAACTTTTAGCTTTCTTTATTAATACATTCTTAGCTTTGTTCATAATGCGGTCTTAGCCACACTGTTTTGACTAAAAACTAAATTCATATATTCCAATGGACATCAAGTCCAAAATTATCTTTGTGCATGTAAGACATGCTGTAGAAATCCACCAGCCATTCGGCAGCTGTGATGAGAGGAGGAACAGATTGGCATTTGGTCGCTGCTCCAGATTTACGTTTAGATTACATTACATTACATTTAGCAGACACTTCTTGACCAAAGTGACTTACATATGTCAGCTATATTACAAGGTAGCCCTACCAGATGCCTTTCGCGCCTATTAAACAACACCTTATCAGGGGATGGAGGGAGGGAGGAGGCCCCTCGTTTAGGACCCTCAAACCCTTGAAGAGAAGATGACGAGCAATCAGGGGTGTGTTCAAAGCTTTTGCAACGAGCCGAACAGCTCCGCCGTGAATGCCCCCTAAAACACACACACACACACACACACACCTCACTCTTCGGAGAGGAATAAAAGATATGAAGGGGAGACGAGATGGAAGGATAGATAGACGGAGAGAAGAAGGGACGCGTACAAACGAGGGGCCTCCTCCCTCCCTTCCTCTGTCCCCTCCCTCCCTCCCTCCGTCCCCTGATAAGGTGTTGTTGAATGGGCGCGAAAGGCGTCTGGTGGGGCTACCTGCCACAAGTGCTGCCATTAAGCTGGAGTCTCCACGTCTAGAGGAAAGAAGCTGGGAGGGGGGGGATTAGTGCTACCGAGCCACCCGTATCCTGTCAAGAGTGGAGATGCTCTTTGTCCAGGGCCACTTCACAAACGAGGGTAGGGAGGGGGCAGGTGGGCTAAATTGGGGACGTGGTTGGGGTGACAGAGGGTCTAGGAGGGGTAATTGCTGAAAGGAATTAGAGAGAGAGAGAGAGAGAGAGAGAAAGAAAGAGAGAGAGAGAGACTTATCTCTCTTTGAAGCTAGATAATGAAAGCAGAAACATTTAGTCTATTATTTATTTCATAAACTGAAACAGTAATTATCTATCTATTTCTCTTATGTCAGCTTGTTTTTAATGTCTTCTCCTTCATTTGCTTGTGTTGCACATCACTCTTGAATCGCTGTGACCGAAAGAGTCGGGCAGATGACTGACTGAATGTATGTGCATTTAAAAAAAGACCAAGTAAGTCTCTATTGAGATGGCTAAGGAATGAAAGAGAAGAACATTTTCTCTTTTCTTGTCGTTCATCAGCTTTAGGGTCAATGAGGTTTCATTGCGTTGGTTTGTTTGACGAGCAACAGTGTCGAGCCAAAAAACGGCCGCTTGACTGGACATTAGATCATTAACGATGCGAATCACCCCACCCTCCCCATCCCCATCTCGGCCGACGCAGACGCCCCTCCTGGTCGACATTCCTGCCGCTCGTAACTTTCTACCCCGTCTCCTGAAAGTGACCCTCGAGTGAGGAATTAGCATGGCAATTAGCCGCTGCCTTCCTCATTGTGCCCCGGTCATTCTCTTTGAACCGGCCGTTCCCCATTCCCTGTCCCCTGTCTCTTGTTCCCTGTCGCGTTGTTGTTGGCAGGACCTACTTTGCATTTTACACTCCTGTCACACTCGGGCTGTACTGTTAAGGGCTGAGGTGTGTATCTG
>NC_063210.1:20849537-20854537 GCF_017589495.1 Alosa alosa | reverse complement strand
CTCTGTGTGGACCCGACCCGGGTTCTGGCTCCGTGGTCAGCCACTCCAGAGGCCTGCGCCACCGACCGGGCCACATTTGATGGCTGTGTTGACTCGTGTGTGAAAACAGAGCCAGTGGCGACACTCGTTCCCTGTCACCCTCGGATACCCTCCTGAACTGTGAATGAACCCTTGACTGGGTCTCGAACTCGGGCTCGGTCTCTGGGTTTGCCCCAACCCTTCGCCAACACATCAAAGGCGGGGGATGGGGGTAGACAGAAAAAGCCCTCTGATTCGCCACAGCTATTCACAGACGGGCCTGTGGGTTTGTGTGCGCCGACTGGGATCCAGGACTAGAAGGTGGCATACAACCTCACTGCACCCCTCTGGTTCAGCCTGAAAGAAGGCGGTGGTTGGGGTGCGGGTTGGGGGGGTTCATTGGGTGAAGTGACCCTGAAAAAGACCTCTTGTGCTCACTCTGCAAAACCAGCGTTGCCGGTCTCAGTAGCAGGAACAAAAACATTGTTGTGTTGATTTTTCGAGACTCGGTGACCAAAGTTAGCAACGTTAGCTCACAGGATTGTGGAGAAAAAAATCCCCCTCTTGATGAAATAAGGAAACGGTTCTGTTTTTTAATTGCTGTCACGCGCTGGTGGTTCACTCTTGCCCTGCCTCAATGCGCTGGAATGCCAGCCTCATTTGCATAAATTGCATTCAGATCCGAGCAGACCTCCCAGGGCATAAGTTACGCAACAGCTGAACTTGGATCCCTCTCATTATGGTTTGGTTCCCTTATGGCTGATTGAACGCACATACACACAGACACACACACACACGCACACACACACACATACACACACACACACACACACGCACACAGACACACACACACACACTCACAAGCACACAGACACACACACACACACACACACACACACACACACACAGACTCTCCTTAAATTGCCCCTCGATTCCACCCATTACATCCAGCCGATCCTTCGATGGGATTTATTCAACAAGTGAGCGGCTTAAAAAACAACATGAACATAAGAGAGTATAGACAGCTTTGCCACCGTCCATCGATATCCAAACCAGATTGGGCCTGATTTAGGCTGACGTGTCTCTGAGTCGGCCTCTGACTGAAAGTCTGTGCTGGTGTTTGACATTACGTTGAGTGTGACTAGTTAGAATAGTCTAAAGTCTGTGCTGGCGTTTGACATTACGTTGAGTGTGACTAGTTAGAATAGTCTCAAGTTTGTGCTGGCGTTTGACATTACGTTGAGTGTGACTAGTTAGAATAGTCTCAAGTCTGTGCTGGCGTTTGACATTACGTTGAGTGTGAGTAGTTAGAATAGTCTAAAGTCTGTGCTGCCGTTTGACACTACTCTGAGTCCCTTTGGATAAAAGTGTCTGCTGAATGAATAAATGTAAATGTAACCTTTACAACTCATTTGTAAATGCATTGTAAGGCATAAAAAGTCCTCACTTTAGATGAGCTCACAAAATATCCTTAACTAACCACTTGTAACTCCTTAATCATGTATAAAACGAGTTAATCATCACCAATAACAAGTTAATTATGAATTATAGCATTAGGAAGTAGTTTATAAAACATTTTTGGCATGCCTATGTAGGTCTAAATAGTGTCTTAATCATTAACACACCAATTCTAACTGATTTTATAAACCATAGACAATTCCTTAACAGCTGTTACATAATGGAAATATTACTTCATTAATAAATTATTATTGCATAATTTATTAAGTATTAAAAACTATTTAGAAACATATTTTAGATATAGGCTTATCTACTATGAACAAACCATTTATAACTGTGTCTACAAATGCTTTACTTATGAGAATTAATGTAGGAACAATGTTTTACAAATTAGGAACAAATCATTTAGTAATAGTTTACAAATGCTTAATAGTGTGTAGTTATTATAAAATATTACCGAATAATCTAAAGTCATACTGGCCTTTCACATTACTTTGTGTGACTAGTTAGAATAGTCTGTACTGTGAGTGGGCAGACATATGAAATGCAGCTGTGCTGGTGTTTGGCATTACTCTGAGGGCCAGATGTACGAACGTTTTTGTGCCCACTTCAGGCGTATTTGTTTCGCAACGTGCGTGTAAAATCATTGCGAGGTATGTAGAAACAGACCGCAATGATGTAACAGCGCAAACTGCCTGTTGCGGGAGCTGAAAATAGCTAATTGCGTTTTTCGTGTCATGCATATATGCATTCATGGGAGGATCCAGGGGGAAGTGGGAGTTTAGCGTAAAAAGATGGGAGGGGAAGAGTAAAGAGCGCCTAGTTATGTATTACGCGGTATGTACAAAGACTGCTCCTGAAAGCGCACGCCTATTCTGGCGCTAAATACTTCCGCCTTGTAAAAGCAGGTCTTAATCCAAATTGCAGTTCAATGCGTCAATAAGAGAACCTTTCAAAGACAACAGAATTGCTATTTAGAGCACCAGTTTTGTAAGTCTTTGTACTATCAAAAGCAAACTTAACTTTTGTTGGCCATTCGAATGTCTTACTTTCACTTTCACGTCATTCACTTAAATTTTCCTACTTGCTAGATTTGACCAATCTTCCATAGCCTACGTGCACAAGTAGTTTGAGTAGAAGTAGGCTACTGATCTTCATGATCTCCCTGCTTGTTGACATCTTATCATGTATGGTATTATTTCATGATCGTTAAACGTTTGATTCTTTTTAATGTTGTCATCATTTAACTTCATTCAACTGCGCTTGTATGTAGGCGCTGCCATTCAGTTGTGGACATTCGTAAATTGCGTTTATGGGCAGAGAAAGGCAGAGAAAGGCGCAGTTTACACTAAGGATTGAACGATTGATAAATATGACGGAAACTTGGCTCTGACAGCATTCGCAATCTGCGGTTTGTCCATGACGCTGATAACGCTACGTTCGCAAAAATATGCGTACATCTGGCCCTCAGTGTCTGGGTGCTTGCCAGTGTGATTCTGTGCTGTACTTTAGTATAGTGTAGTAATTTAACTGACACATATAATTTGCTTTGGATGAAAGCGTCTGCTTAATGGATAAATAAAAAAACAAGGCACTAGGTGTGTGTGTGTGTGTGTGTGTGTGTGTGTGTGTGTGTGTGTGTGTGTGTCTGTGGCCCCAGCTTAAGCCAGTGTTATTCTGTGCTGTTTCTGTACTGGTTCTCTTGCATCTGCATCTGTGATTCCCATCCATCCATAGAATAACTGCAACACTCTCTTTAATTCAACACCCTCTTTAATTAAAATCTCTCTGAGTGAGTACTTGAGTGAGTTTACTTGACTGTGTGATACTGAGCTACTGAGTGAGTACTCTGAATGAGTACTTGACTGTGTGATACTGCACTTATAAATAAAAAACTAGGCACTAAGTCTAGGTCTGTGGCCCCAGCTTAAGCTCTGATTTCCAATATGCCGTCTTTGACTTTGATGAATACTCAGAAGTCAAGTTACAACTGACTGTGACTGTCAGAAAAAAAGGTTCACAAAATCACCATTACATATTTTTATTCAACATAGAGGAGCCTCTAGTCTACAGCATAAAGTATTTCTTTTTGGCAGAGAATTGTGATAATGAAAATACTTATAAGCAATTCAAGAAATATTATTAAATTCTTGAAATTCCATTACCTCTGGTAGATGCTCCAGTTTGCCTTGCCACTGTTGGCTGTGTGCTTGCTGCCGAGGGTTCAGTCCTTGAGCTAAGTGAATCTCTGATGGAATATTACACTTACTTTTTCATTTTTGGTCGATTCAAAACGTTATAATGTCAATTATTACAATTATTACAAGAGCAACTCGGGGTTAAATGCCTTGCTCAAGGGCACAACGGTGGCAGTCGGGAAATGAACAAACAACTTTTCTGGGTAGCATACCAGTAAGTGACTACATATCATATCATCTGAGAGCAGGGAAAAGTTTCTCTTTTAAAAACTCTAAGCTGAACCAACCACAAAAAGTGAGGGAGGCTATCTGCCTAAAGTAAGCCAACTAGTGGAATAGGAAGAATTACGTTTTATTGCAGCGTCCGTACCATGTTCGGGCCAGGGTGCCCATGGAGACCTGGTTTCAAGTCCGGCACGGGTCATTTACCGATCCCACCCCATCACTCTCTCCACTATCCAGTCAAACTAAAGGTATAAAAAAAAAACAAAATGTAAAAATATATAATAAAAAAAGTTTTATCAGTATTGCTTTTTTCAACCCATTAAGGACCGCTCGTTGGTGTTTTATGCCCCCAACGTCGTCTTCCAGGCAGCGCTGCCACCGCTGACTTAAAGGCACCTAATCCTAAACCTAACCCCAACCCTAACCCTAACCTTCACCCATGCCTAACCCTAGTGCCTTTCAGGCAGCACTGCCTTGAAGACAACGCTGCAAAACCTTTTTCTCTAAACAGCACAGCCATAAAGGGCCCACTGTTCTGATAAACTCCTGCAAATGCAACGCCGGCGCTGAGAACTAAGGTGATGATCACAGTCTGCTGGTTTCCAGGTCAACCATGTTGTGGGTTTTGTTGGTGTTGTTGTTTTGGTTTTTGTTGTGGTTGGTCGCTCTCGCTCGCTGCACTCCCGGCTCATCTAGGTCATCGCGAGTGAGTTCACACAAAAGCAAAGGCCAAAGCATTCACTTAGGTAAGTCACTGTTGAGAACACAGCCAAGTCTGTGTTTGTGTTTGTGTATTTTGTGTGTGTGTGTGTGTTTGGTGTGTGTGTGTGTGTGTGTGTGTGTGTGTGTGTGTGTGTGTGTGTGTGTGTGTGTGTGTGTGTGTGTGTGTGTGTGTGTGTGTGTGTGTGTGTGTGTGTGTGTGTGTGTGTGTGTGTGTGTGTGTGAGAGAGAGAGAGAGAGAGAGAGAGCTGACCTTCAGTTCACAGTGAAATAAAATCATTGTAACCATTACTAGAAAGCAAATTAATCAAAACAATCATAAACAATCATAAACTACACCATGTACACCGCATGTTCTTAACAGAGCTCAACTCTGCTAGT
>NC_063210.1:20794537-20842037 GCF_017589495.1 Alosa alosa | reverse complement strand
CACAATGTCAAACACTCTAATGGCGGTAATTCCAGCTTAATTAAAATGCAGACACGGCATTAGTAGTCATGTAGTCATGGGCTGTCTTAGCAAGACACTGTGACCGTCACCTTCTAACAACCACAAACAGGATGAGGGACATAAAAGTTCTCTCTCTCTTTCTCTGTCTCGCTCTGTGTGTGTGTGTGTGTGTGTGTGTGTATACAGTATGTTTGTGTGTATGTCTGTGTGATTATGTGTATGTATGTGTTTGTATACAGTATATGTGTGTTTGTATGTGTGTCTTTGTGTGTGTGTCTGTGTGATTGTGTGTATGTGTGTGTGTGTGTGTGTGTGTGTGTGTGTGTGTCTTTGTGTGTGTTAGTGTGTCTGTCACAGGAAAAGAAAACAGCTTCGACTGAGATTACTGCATGGTCATGTGCCTCATTCACAGCCCCTCTGACACCTGCATGTGAATTCATTCAGGGACACGGGAAAACATGGTTGGGGTCGACTGGTCATCTCTTCAAGTCAAGTTGGATCCGGTCACGGCCAGCTGAGTGTTACATTGTGGACCCCTATTGTGTAGGATTTCAGTGCATTATGACAGAGTGGTCTAATGCGAAAGGAATTCAAATGTTTTAAAGTTGCCATTGCTATCCCCATAGTAACACTGGAACATAGTGTTGTGTATGTTTTCATTAAGGCTAAGACAAAAGCTTAGTTGAGTCTATATGAGACCAGAGGCATCGGGGAGGTGGTGTCTATATGAGACCAGAGGCATCGGGGAGTAGTCTAATGCAGGGGTTCCCAAACTTTTCCACGACAAGGCCCCCCAAGTACCACTAGGTTCTGGCCAAGGACCCCCTTGATGTGTTATTAAACCCATTGACAATACTACGGCAAATGTAAAAATACATTAAGCTAATCCTAATAATTATTTTAGCCACAAGCACTTTATGATGGAACATACAGTGTGTAAAAATTGCATTTGGAGCTTTCTGCTATATGAGAGCTATCACGCTACTATTATTCCTAGTCATTATCATGGAAAATATAATGTTCAGATATGCAACAAATTATTATAATGGCATTGTATAACAACCCTCATAGTAATAGTAAAGTAGAAATAGTAAAATTCAAATGTATTTATTTGTTGCTTTTATTTTTCCTTCCAACTTGCTGAGGCCCCCCTGGCACCCCCTCGCGGCCCCCACTTTGAAAACCACTGGTCTAATGCGAAAGGAATTAAAATGTTTTAAAGTTGCCATTGCTATCCTCATAGTAACACTGGAACATAGTGTTGTGTATGTTTTCATTAAGGCTAAGACAAAAGCTTAGTTGAGTCTATATGAGACCAGAGGCATCAGGGAGTTGGTGTCTATATGAGACCAGAGGCATCGGGGAGGTGGTGGTGGTGGGAGGGGTACAGGAACTGAAGGGGTAATTACCTTTATTATAGCGCCACCTTGTGGCAATTAATCTGCCAGGAGCACTTACCTCTCCTAAGTGCTCGCATATAGGCAGAGAAAATCTGTTGCTCTCAAACACTCAATTCAGCTGTCAGTGTAGTGATGAAGGATTTGATTACAGTTTTTCACAATTGCTATAATTCATTTTTTTTAAAACCTTCCACCCTTTTCTCAAAACTGTAAACACAAATTTCAAACTACATTCACAAAGCCTCTGACAACCTCTGCTACAACAACTGCTAAATAATTGCCTCAAAACAGTTGTACCTGTGCTCAAAACCAAAAAGACTACAGTGTACTCTGAATGCCTCACTGATAGTTCCTGTCCATTGTTGATATGAACCTGCATTGTTCAGCAACCTGTTTACACTCTGAACTAGCTTGGTTGTGTCACATCATTTGAAACAAGTGTGATCAATTTTGAGTCGTTGTGTTTAACACAGTGGCTCTCAAAGTGTGGGGCATTTCACAAGTGGGGAATAGAGACATTTTATTTATTTATTTTTATTTTATTTATTTCATGTCTATTACTAGTGGCGAAGAAAGACTTGACAGTTGGGGCGTGATGAACAGGAGGAAATTAGTTGTTTTTGTCTTTAATAATGCCTTTCTTTTTTGACAAGGAAGATCAGAGATTCAAAAACAAAATAGCCACACACCAACATAGGAAATAAAACATAGTCAGATCTAGCAGATCTAGACAGGAAATCTAATGTGGAACCAAAATGTGAAAATAATATTTTAACGTTACCATTTTGCTGGGGTGATGGGGTCAGGTGGGGCTTGATAGTTTGAGAGCCACTGGTTTAAGCTATGACATTTCTGCTTACTTTGTGTTTACCTTTTGCCACTTTTGCAATCTATGAGATCTGTAAATTCATTGTGCTTTATATGTGAAAACTGTTTAAGGTTTTGCCAAAAGGGTGATTGATTGAAGAAATGTGTTCAGGTAACTGAGCATTTGGTTCAGAGAATGGAGTTTAGTGTTTTAGTTTGCAAAGGGATTAAAAAAATGTCTTCTTAATTTTTTTTTTTTTTATTGACTTAAAGGTGCAAAACATCATTGACTAACGTTTCGATGTGTAGTAGTCACATCTTCATCAGAGTCCTGGGGTGAATATGGAAGGTTTGCAAAGTGATTAAATGCTCCCTATAAAGAGTATTTTTAGTATTTTCAAAAATATGGAATATTTTATTATTTTATTGTGAAACATGGCATGGCTACTGTATTTTGTAGTTTACTTTGATACAATTAAAATTAGGGTATTCAATATTTTATTTTGAAATCCATTTTGATGTATTTTTGCCCATCCCTGCTTGCAGAGATATTTACTCACAAATGTATGAACGTAGTGTAAAGATGAGCGTGGTAATCCATTTCATTTGCCTGCTATGAAATGCATTGCAACACACACAATTAATTAAAATAAGCTCCTTTTGCATTTTCTGTTTATTTGACTGCAAGCCACAAAACATTAGGGAGTGATACAGAAAGTTTATTAACAGCAATCAATTATGACAGGCATTGATATTTAAAAATCATGATCACAACACATACAATTTTAATCTAACTTTTAATAGAAAATACATTTTTGACATTATCTCTTGAACAACAAATCTAAACAATTCTGCTCTTCTGAATGGTTCAGGTGTACCAATGTAAGAAACTGTGATTCAAAGAAAACAATAGCTGGTCAGTCTGTATTGTAAAATACAGAAGGTGCCAGATTATATGGATTACAGGGTTTACAATCTTCTAAAACTCAGGTTTTCTGAATCCCTGTTATGAACGATTTCTAAAAGCACAACGCAAATACCCCAGCACAGTTGATAGTTCTCACAGAGTTAAAATCTTGGATCCAAAAAAAGAAAAAGAAAAATCACATCTAAAGCATAGAGCGCGCTGAATATTTTTCAGCACACCTTTAAAGGGTTTCAATGAATAGGTATTACAGTGTTTTACAACTGTTTACACACATTTTCGAAACTCCGAAAGCAAAATGCCTCATATCTCCAGCAAAATGACACACAACATTCAAAATGTCATAAACACATCTCTAAAGAAAACATTCGCCTCACATTTTAAACACTTTTGTCATAATATGACATGTATGATACATCATCTACACACTGTGTTCAAAACCTAAAGCTCTTCTGTCATTCATGGGCTTGTGTATATTTCCATACAAGAGTGAAAGCCTTCTACAGAGAGAAGTTGAAATACACAGTAGGCCTAAACATGTAAGCAATACTGAAACCAAAAATAGTTATTTTTCCCCCAAATGATTTGCTGTTGTGAATACATTTCACAGCCAACAAGACAAAAAGGAAGCGAAATGCAATACCACAAGATGCACATGGAGTTTCAGGGAAGCTGATTTTGCAAAAGACACAAAAATAACTTCCAAAGAAAGAAAATAACTGACTACTGTCAAATTACTTTGCTTGTGTTGGGGTTGGGCAGTTGGCTGTATATTCATAGGCCTACACTGTAGACCCTTTCAACGGCAGAAACAAAGATGTGCGTTCCTAAGGCATTTCCGGAGGCACAACACGAGCTAATGGTAACTTGGGGACAAAAGACAAATGTGATTGTGATGTGTGTGTGTCAGTGGCGGACATTACTTGAGTGCATTTATTGAATTACTCTACTGAAGTCGCTTTTTCAGGTATCTGTACTTTAATTGAGTATGTCAATTTGAGTACTTTATTAACAGCATACTTTTTTACTTTTACTTAAGAAAGTTTCTCAAAAAGGATTTTTTTTTACTTTTACTTAAGTACATTTTTAAGGGAGTAATTGTACTTTTACTTGAGTATACTGTACATGTTCAGTACTCTACCTTCCTCTGGTCATAATACATTTCAGGACTTTTACTTTCGATACTTAAGTACATTTGAAGGCAAGTACTTTTGTACTTCCACTCAAGTGAGAATGTAAAACCATGTGTATCTACTTTCACTCACGTACAGGTCTTGTGTACTTCGTCCACCACTGGCTCAGATATAGGCATTCATTCAAGGACAAAATCAACTGATAATTGTTGTTATGTAGAAAGAACTAAAAACAAACTAATGTGATCTTATCTTAGATACTTCAAAGTAACCACTTTTTGCTTTGTTGAATGCTTTACACTTTTGGACCAAATCAAGACGTTCCCTTTTGTGTTTGATAGTGTCAGATTGTCTATCATAGCCTATATCTATCTATCATTGTCTATCATCATTTGCTCAATGACGTCATGAGGCTAGTTATGGTAACATCAATATTGTGAAAAGGGGTTAACAAAGTACAGTAAATAGTGGATATAACAATGGTTTGGCAACACCATTATTTAAAGCCTAGCTCACTTACAGTAATAGAAAATACACATGTAAGTATGTATTTGGACAGTCTTTTTTCCAAAAGGAACTTCAGCTGTACTTCAGCTGTCACAAAATGTAGTAGAGTAAATATTTGGCCAACAAATGTACTGAAGTAAAAGTAAAAAGTTTAAAAAAATTGACATACTCAATTAAAGTACAGATACAAAAAAAGTGACTTAAGTATAGTAATTGAGTAAATGCACTCAAGTAATGTCCGCCACTGGTCTGTGCCAAATAATTTCAACAATAGTAAATGCAACTGTATTAGTCATAATGCTGTATATTTCAGGACTTTTACTTTCGATACTGAAGGCAAGTACTTTTGTACTTCCACTCAAGTGGAAATGTAAAAGGAGGACTTATACTTACTACAGTAACATTTAACCAGTATAAGTATAAGTATGTATATATACTCTTTTGATCCCGTGAGAGAAATTTGGTCTCTGCATTTATCCCAATCCGTGAATCACACTCAGTACACAGTGAACACACAGTGAGGTGAAGTACACACTAATCCCGGCACAGTGAGCTGCCTGCAACAACAGCGGCGCTCAGGGAGCAGTGAGGGGTTAGGTGCCTTGCTCAAGGGCACTTCAGCTGTGCCAACTGGTAGGGGTTCAAACCGGCAACCCTCCGGTTACAAGTCCGAAGCGCTAACCAGTAGGCCACGGCTGCCCTCCATGTGTATCTCTGCTTTCACTCAAGTAAAGGACTTGTGTACTTCGTCCACCACTGTGTAAGCTATATGAGTGTGTATGACACTGTGTGTGTGTG
Source organism: Alosa alosa (assembly GCF_017589495.1). Taxonomy (NCBI): domain Eukaryota; kingdom Metazoa; phylum Chordata; class Actinopteri; order Clupeiformes; family Clupeidae; genus Alosa; species Alosa alosa. Next base: position 20,836,446 of record NC_063210.1, on the reverse strand, counting down.
TGTGTGTGTGTGTGTAGGCACTGACTGACCCACTGGCTGACCGGCCTCCACCGTCTCAGGCAGCGTAGGGCAACCAGCATCGAGATCACAGCCTGAAATGGTTGCACACTTACTTCCACAGGTCAAACAAGACCAACAGGGGGCGATGTGGCACAACTGCCTACAGGAACTGAAGGGGTTATTACCTTTATTGTAGCGCCACCTAGTGGCAATTAATCCGCCAGGAGCACTTACCTCTCCTATAAGTGCTCGTAGGCAGGGAAAATCTGTTGCTCTCAAACACTCAATTCAACAGTCAGTGTAGTGATGAAGGATTTGATTACAGTTTTTCACAATTGCTATAACACATTTTTGAAATCTTCCACCCTTTTCTCAAAACTGTAAACACAAACCCCAAATCTCAAACTACATTCACAAAACCTCTGCAAAACAACCTCTGCAAAACTGCTAAATAATTGCCTCAAAACAGTTGTACCTGTGCTCAAAACCAAACACTGTCTTCAGATCATCTCACAAAGCAGTTAAAATGAAAACACTACTGAGCAGGCATTAGACACACAGACTGCATTTTTCATCTAAAAAACAAAACAAAGCAAAAACATTTCATAACTCAGTGGATTAAACATAAATCCAGTAAACATAAAGTATTGAGAATGGGGTTTGTGTTTACAGTATTGAAAAAAGGGTTGAAGGTTTCATAAAATGTGTTTTTAAGCAATTGTGAAAGACTGTATACTGGAAAAGACAAGCATTTCAGTAATGAGTACACTGCAGTCTACAGCCTACAATGTACTCTGAATGCCTCACTCATAGTTTCTGTCCAATGTTGTAATGAACCTGCATTGTTCAGCAACCTGTTTACACTCTGAACTAGCTTGGTTGTGTCACATCATTTGAAACAAGTGTGATCAATTTTGAGTCGTTGTGTTTAACACAGTGGTTCTCAAAGTGTGGGGCACAGTTCACAAGTGGGGAATAGAGACATTTTATTTATTTATTTGTATTTTATTTATTTCATGTCTATTACTAGTGGCGAAGAAAGACTTGACAGTTGGGGCGTGATGAACAGGAGGAAATTAGTTGTTTTTGTCTTTAATAATGCCTTTCTTTTTTGACAAGGAAGATTCAAAACAAAATAGCCACACACAAACATACAGTAGGAGTCATAAACAGACCAACATAGGAAATAAAACATCATTTACCATTTTTCTGGGGTGATGGGGTCAGGTGGGGCTTGAAAGTTTGAGAACCACTGGTTTAACATATGGCATTTTTGCCTTCTTTGTGTTTACCTTTTGCCACTTTTGCAATCTATGAGATCTGCAAATTGTGTTTTATATGTGAAAACTGTTTAAGGGTTTGCCAAAAGGGTGATCAATTGAAGAAATGTGTTCAGGTAACTGAGAATTTGGTACAGAGTATGGGGTTTAGTGTTTTAAGTTTGCAAAGTGATTAAATGCCCCCTTTAAAGAATATTTTTAGTATTTTCAAAAAATACACAAATTTTTGATACATGGTGTGGCTACTGTAATTTGTAATTTATTTTAAAAACACTTAAAATGAGGGTATTTGATATTTTATTTTGAAATCCATTTTGATGTAATTTTGCCCATCCCTGCTTGCAGAGATATTTACTCACAAATGTATGAATGTAAAGATGGGCATGGTAATCCATTTCATTTGTCTGCAATGAAATGCATTGCAACACACAATTAATTAAAAAAAAAGCTGCTTTTGCATTTGCTGTTTATTTGACTGCAAGCCACAAAACATCAGGGAGTGATACAGAAAGTTTATTAACAGCAATTGATTATGACAGGCGTTGATAATTAAAAATCATAATAGCACAACACATACAATACTAACCTAACCTGAAAATGGTTACTGTCAGTCCACATGAGGAAATACAAGCATCGCTCAGTGCTCTTTTGGCTGTTTTATGGCTTATTAAGGGATAATGGACATGGTGTTTGGGTAGCAGACAGTGAGCTAAGGCACGCAGAGCCATATCAACACATTAAATTTTGTTTCTGATTCATTTACTCTTATTTAAAAAGTAAAAGACAGCTCACAGAAATTCTACATATAGCGGAACTACGAGTTATAAACATGAATTCTTAGAGCAAAACAAGGTTAATCTCTCTGTCTTAAACAATATGTGTACAGCCATCATCTTAAGGCACAACTAATATAATAAAGTCATGAGGAACTCACTGAGGATGAGACAGAGCTGTTTCTGCATGGTTGGTCAGCTCAATGGTGACTTTGCGATCCACAATGCTCCCTCTGAGTTCAGGCAGCATTGCTGCGACTTGCTCAGCAACAGCAGTCATATGATCCGCCATGTCTCTAGATTTAGACCTGTCAGAAAGCTAACTTCCAGTGGTGAGGGAGCACGATATTAGTATACATACCAACAGAATAAAATGCATGTTTGTTAGCACTTGTCATTTGTGCATTTTAATAAAGTTTAAGCATTTAAAGTCAAACCAACATTAAATAGTTTCATACCTTGAGAAAGTAAGATGTATTTGTCAAGTCTCAGGTTCAAGTAGTGAGGGTGTTGGAAAGGCCTCATATATATACTTGTCAGTAGACAAGGAAATACTTCAAGGGGAAAACCCCAAGTCTTTTGTATTGTACACAATGTACTTAAAAATAGAGGATCAGCAACTTTGATGATAGAGAGGGACAATAAAGATGTGACCACACATGTCCACCACTGGGGTAAGTAGGACACCAGGAATCAGGAGAACGAAATATGTGTACAGTATGTTTGTAATGTGTATTACACCAACATTCATGACTATAATATTTTCTATGCTCAAAGGTATTTTTAATTAGCTTCTATTCATTAATGCACTTTTAACATCAACAAAGAATATTACACATTCACAATAAACCTTTTCTCCACTGTAATGGGTAATAGTGGTTCTGGTAAAAAGGGTCTGTTAGTGTACTGTATATTTACAAGGTTTCCCACTCTAAGTCAAATGTAAAATTCCATGACTTTTCCCTGACAAAAATTATTAATTTCCATGGCCATTCAGAAAATTAAGAAATGGGCATTGAAAAAACAGGTAGGGCTAACCACAACCAAGCTACTGGTAATGGAAAAAGCTAATAACTCTATAAACACACATACAGTATAGTGTGTACATGTTTGTTTATGTATAAATTCCAATAAGAGGTGGTTAAACTCTGTTTCTGAAATTTCAGAGGTGGGTAAACTGCATTTAGCCTACTTGCGTTTAGCCTCCACTACACACAACTGTACCTCCCTATTTCACCCAATAGCATCTGCACTATCAAAAAACTGTTTGACTGTTTGGCTGAAATTAAATCTTGAATGGCAAGAAACTTTCTGCAACTAAACGACAGCAAAACAGAAGTGACAGTTTTTGGAGCACCAAGTGCTGTTTCTGAAATAGGCAAAGAACTTGAATCTGGTTGTAAAAAACTTGGGGCAAAGCCAACCTGCAACCGGTCAGCAGTGTTGTGAGTTGGAGTTTTAAATCATCTGAGAAATGCTGCCAAGGTGAAAACAGTTTTATCCCAAAGTGATCTAGAACCACCAAGGCCAAAGTTAACTATACAGTAGTAGGCTATAAAAATGATCAAAGTTGTATTTAGCCTATTCACTGCAGTAGACCTGCATCACTGTATGAAACATTACAAAAACACAAAAACATGAAATATTACATATAACTAAATCTGATCATCTAATAAAAACAGATATCTAGGCTATATATAAAATTTATTTTATATTTGGCCTGCTATGAAATCATGTATTGAACAATTTAAATGTAGCACAGCTCAGCTTTAAGAAACTCAAATAGCCTAGATGCATGCTTAGCATTTTGTGATCATTAAGGCTACTTTCACAAACTCTTAGTCAGCTGTCCTCTGATTTACCAATATCTAGGCGATATTTGTAACATTTATTTTGTATTTTGCCCGTTATGAAATCATGTGGAACAATTTAAACACATTGTAAAACTTAAAGCCCAAATTTGGAGACATCCATGCATGTCGAAATGTACTGCAAATTCAAAACTGGATTACTCTGGAACGGCTAACTGTACTGCTTTACACCTTTGTGTTCGGTAAGGTCTGCTGTTTATTCTGATATGTGGTTTGTCATGTGTTAAAAGAAGGGTTCGTAAAGTATTCCACCGAGATGAATGGGTAGGGAGATCATGGATGCAAAAACCTTCAGTAGAATGTACGATTAAATTGAATTATATCATTTACTTTTCTCACATCAATTACCGGCTAACATCGTTTAAGGGCCTGTCCACACGGAGACGCTTTTTAGGTTAAACGCAGAGGTTTTGCTTTGTCTTAGCCGAGCGTCCAAACGAATCCTGTAAACGCACTGCCCGAAACCGCACTTTTTTGAAACCTGATCCCAGAGTGGAAAAATCAGAAACCGTAGCCCGTTTGAATTCATTTAGACAGCGAAACCGCACATCCTGCTTGCGTATCGATGAGGTCATCGCCACACCTCAGCTGCCCTGGACTTGCACTTATAGTATTGCCTAACAATACTAGTTTTCATACATGACATTACCTACGATTACACTCCGTAAGATAAATATCACAACAACTGGTGCGCGCAGCGCCGATAGCTTATGACTTGGTGGACTGAACACTGTTTTTCCCGGTGTTTTTATGCATTCTAGCTACTGTCAGTGACGCGAGAGAACTTAAGTTATTAGGAAAGTGCGGTGTAAGTTTAGGCTACATTAATTTGTGCGTAGTGCCAGTGTCATTCATTTATTTTACATGTCTTACAACATACATACATGCATTCACAGTCGAGTGATATCAGATATAAGCATACAAAGACGCTTAGAACTCACGTTAAGCCGATGGTAGCACACTGAATGCGAATGCGCGATTTGATGCAGGCAAAAGTATTGACTGTTACTAACGAAAGTTTTATAGCAATATCATATGTGGCAACAGAATAGCCTAGAACTTGGGTAAGCCTTGCGTTTAGTAGCCTAATTGTGGTGATAGCCAAAACCAATGTGAATCACGGACTATCCTACTGTCACGGGCTGCTACTTTAATTGACCCAAAAGCAGGACAACACACCAAGAGTAGATTTACTGACTTTAGTTACAGAGTGCAGCGCAGGAATATTACAACAATGACACAGAAGGAACATAACGAAACTAGGGGTTTATATACACAGGGATTTAACAAGGCTCAGGTGGACAAGGAACAAGGTAAAACAAGACAGGTGGAAACCATAATTAACAGACTAACGCGGATCAGGTGAGGGGTGGAGACATGGGCACAGGGAACAGAAACACATGGCAAAACAAACAAAGAAACACATGGAACAGGACACAGGAAGTAAACAAGAGATGAAGACATGAAGGAAAACACTAAACAGGGAAAACAAAACACGACAGGACCCTTACACCTACAACCAAGTAAAGGTGATTAGTAGGCCTACCTGCGTTAGCCAAATAAAGGACGGGACTGCACCCTTCACAAACTGTAAAATAAAGTTTATTAGTTTTACAGTTGACTACAGTTGACAGTTCACCATCAGTCCACACAAACAATTCTGGTTTCCTTGCACTAGCCATTTCTTAGTAGCCTATTCTGTCTGTTTGTACAGCGCAAGTTTTGGTCAATTTCTGTAAAGAAACAGTGCCACCTATAGGCCTGGGGGATGAAGTAACGTGTTGAGTCTTGTTGAGATGGATCCGTTTGGACGCAAATATTCTTGATACGGTTCCAGGGAAGACGGAGGAAAAAAAGATCGGTTTGGTACGTGTGGACTAGAGTGCGGCTCGGGCCGCAAATTTCTGTCCGAACCCGGCCCGCGTCCGACAGAGTTGCGTCCGAACCCGACCCGAACCCTACAGGCATTTTCATTTTTATGTCCGAACCCAACCCGAGCATGACGCAGATGATGCCTCAGTTATTCCTATGCTAGTGATTAAACGTTCACGTTAGCCCATTAAACGGAACACACAACAAATTGTCTACAGAATCAGATGAGCGTGCACGCACGCAGGTCACACACAGCGCACATTAGACAGATAGATAGATAGATACTTTATTGATCCCCAGGGGAAATTCAAGAGGCCCAAGCAAGCATAGCCTATTGAAATAGAATTCTTGTCTTACCATTGACGAAAAGTCTTGAAATGAACTGCAACAGTCTTTGAAACTACAGTGCCTCTGTCACTGATCCATATGCAGCATCAACGTTAATTGGGGCAACTCGAGGAAATCATCATCCAGTTGAACGAGACGACCTTATAGCCTACGTCTTTACCACAGTATGCAACGCAAATAATCTTAAAATCTCCTGATAGGCTAACAACTTTTTTTTAACGTCATGCACCCAAGACTGTGCTTTTGTGCGAAATGTGCATAAACATTTGTTTATGTAGTCGTGACAACGCGTGTGCATTTCAGGCAGCATATGCCTGAAATGCGTTGTCACGATAAACAAATCTTGCACACAGGAAGAAAGCTATTAGGTATTTTTTACATTTTACTTTATTCTCAAAAAACAAACGTTTGCATCCTGTAAAGCAGACCTGTTGGATACCCAACATAATAAGGACTTTTAAATGTAAAGCTTCCAATGCATATCGCCCCCATGTTTCCGAACCCGAACCGAACCCGACTATAATTTCTAAATATTTGTCCACACTCTAGTGTGGACTAGGCCTAAAAGCTGAGAAAAAGCTCTTTCATGTGATACTTGTGATGTCTGTGTGATGAATAGGCTATTTTGCAAGTAGTTCAACTGAGAATGGGTGAATTTGGACGCACTTTCTTGCGCTGTCACTTTCTCCACTGCGTAAAAGACTAAATTAATTTGCGCTGTGAATGCTAAGATTATTTTGACAGGCCACAGGCTAAATAAAAATCGCTATTAGTAGGACAAAGCAGAATATTGAAAGAAGGGGGCACCAAGGGCACCGTGGCCTGTAAACCTATGATTTTCAAAGGGGCTTCACGGGCAACGCAAGGGGCTACGACGGCCATGGCTGTCGTGGCCGCCGTGAAATTCCTACCCTGATCCCCACCCTTGCTCATCTTCATTGGCTACCCGTTAAATTCAGAATTTATTTTAAAACTTATTTTTAGTTTTTAAAGCCCTACATAGGTGTGTGCATCATATTGTGATAACCTGCGAGTTGTGTGTGATAATTGTGTTCTGTTACTGGTCAGTTCTTAAATTGTTGTGTGCCTTTTAGGGGAATTGGGGGGTGGAGTTTAGGAGTGTGCGTGCGTATGTGGTGTGGGTTCGAGAGAGTTGGTTGTGAATGCCTTGTTGCATGCGTGAGTTGTGGCTAAAACAGCAACTCGCTTGGTTATACAGAGTTTACTTGACTTCAATAAAGTACGGGAAGTTTCCCTCGAATGTGACAAGAGTGTCCGGAGTATCACAATATATTACTGATCTGCTGACATCATACACATCTAGGCCGCTCATGTCATCATCTCAACACCTCTTCTCCATTCCTCACACACGCCTTAAGACAAAAGGTGACAGAGCGTTCTCTGTCTTTCCCTTAGAACAACCTCCCCAGGTCAGGTCCAGGCTCACTATTGCCAGTTTTAAATCTAAGTTAAACACCCATATTTTTACTCTTGTTTTACCTCAAGTTAAGACTACACACACTCTTGTCCTCCTAAACCCACCCTTTCACACAATTTCTGCTTCATCATCCAATCTCACTAGCTACTAATTTTATTTCTTATAAGATAAGATAATGTAGTAGGTGGTATAATTTTTAGGGGTTTTTAAGGGACTTTCCCCCAAATAATTACTTTCTTGACACAACTATTCTTCCAATAAAACACTCAGGTTTGTATATGGACAGGCCAGAGACGTGACTCAATAAAAAAATAGAGTTTAGATAGATAGATATATATAGATACTTTGATCCCCAAGGGGAAATTCAAGGTTTATTTCAAGGTTTATTTAGTTCAAAGTTTATTATGACCGCCGCAAAGCGAAGCGGTGGTCATATAGGTTTAGTCAGATTTTTTTTTTCTTTTTCGCATGCCCAAATTTCCGTCAAGGATTCCCGGGACACTGAAAGACCGGGGTACACGAAACTTGGTGGGCATGTAACCCCACATGGATAGCATGGAACCGTCGTTTTTCGTTTTGATCTGTAGCCCCCCCGCTGGACTGGACCCCCGAAAGGAGGGCAGACAGTTCTCTGTGAATATCTTGAGAACTGTAGGGACTAGGAAGACCATTTTTTTCCGTATGTTTGCCTCCAGGGGTCATGTTAACCCATTTCATGTGCACACATGTGCACAAACTGATACACACACAAACACACATACATTCACAGTAATCATACGTATGACACATACTCACACAGTAGACATATGTACGCTTGCATGCACAGGCACACACACAAGCACGCACACTCACACACACACACACACACATAACATAAACATGTACATGCACACATGCACACAATTCAAGAATTTCTCAGAATTATGAACAGGCAAGATGGAGGTGGGGTTGTATAAAATAAATTTTACATGTGAAATCTATTAACTAATCATGTTTTGGTACTTGTTGTCTAGCAGATACCAGTGAGAATTGAGTGTGGATAATGCAATTTAGTGAGACAGTTAGAATCATATAGGCCTTTCAGCGTGATTTATTTTTGTGGAAAAAATGTGCTGTACTGGGCGGCGGTCATATTTTGTACCGCTCTGCGGTACATCTAGTTTATTAATCACATTGTCAATTGCACACATAATAAAACGAGAAATAACACAGAGGGTCATTTGATTCCATGCACAAAAGGTAGATAGAATTCACACAGGGTGTAACTGCCAAAGTTAATTTGTCATGTATGATTTTTTGTTTTATTTTTGTTATGATTTGTAATGTCATATTGTGTATATTTGGGTTATTTTGTGTGTGTGTTGATTTGTCACGTAGGCCTAAATGTCAATAAATGACCTGTTGCACACGGACATTGGGATGCGTTGCACAGCTCAACTGGACAGGCAAATGCCGTCTGTTAAGATGCTGACTCGTGGTTACGCCGGCATACCACAGAGTTAAAAGAACTCTTTAAGATTTTATGCATGATAGTTGCCAAGGTCCCCTTTAATGCCAAAACATGGCACGTGTTTTTCAAACTGTAAAAATTAAAGGATGAAAAAGATATGAAGACATAAGATTTTCACAGAAATATTTCAGAGGCCTTGGTTTTAGGAGCCATTGATGATATAGACAAGGTTTGATGCAGCAACAACCTTATCTGATTTGACACGGAATGACCCTGGTATGAGTGTAATCATTGCCCTGCCTGTGGGTTGGTGTGACCGAAGCATGTGTGATTGTGGTGCCTCCTCTGATTACTTGCTGCATGATCTGCTGACCTCCCACTGGTAAGCCTCAGCCCTGTCCCTTTCCCAGTGTGTCAGTGTGTGTGTGTCTGTGTGGGCACTCTTTGATCTTGTATATACTTATCCAACTACTTACGCACTGTTAGTATAGCCCTTAGTGGTTGGGTGCATGTATTTTGTGCTTTGTGTGCAGTTTATCTAATCCCTGTGTGAATTCTATCTACCTTTTGTGCGTGGAATCAAATTACCCTCTGTGTTATTTCTCGTTTTATTATGTGTGCAATTGACAATGTGATTGATAAATAAACTTTGAACTAAATAAACCTTAAAATAAACCTTGAATTTCCCCTTGGGGATCAATAAAGTATCTATCTATCTATCTATCTATCTATCTATCTATCTATCTAGTGTGTTTTATTGGAAGAATAGTAGTGCCAAGGAAGTCATTCTTTGGAAAGTCCCTTGGGAAAGTCCCTTGGTGGCTTAAAAGCCCCTAAAAATTATACCACCTACACCATTATCTTATTTTCTAAGAAATAAAACTAGTAGCTAGTGAGATTGGATGATGAAGCAGAAATTGTGGAAAAGGGTGGGCTTAGGAGGACAAGAGTGTGCGTAGTCTTACTGTAACTTGAGGTAAAACAAGAGTAAAAAGACGGGTGTTTAACTTAGATTTAAAACTGGCAATAGTGGGGCTGGAGCTGATCTGAAGGGGGAAGTTGTTCCAAAGCCTATGGGGGCAATGACAGAGAACGCTCTGCCACCTTTTGTTAAGGCGTGTGTGGGGAATGATGAGGAGGTGTTGAGATGATGACATGAGCAACCTAGATGTGTATGATATCAGCAGATCATTAATATATGATGCACACACCTATGTAGGGCTTTAAAAACTAAAAATAAAGTTTTAAAATCAATTCTGAATTGGTAGCCAATGAAGATGAGCAAGATGGGGATGTTGGGTTCTCTTTTCTTTGTACTTGTGTTAAAAGTCGAGCAGCCACATTTTGCACCAGCTGTAGTCTGGCCATGCTGGATTGGGTTAAAACGGAGTAAAGTGTATTACAATAGTCTAGCCTAGAGATGATTAAAGCATAGGTGTTTTGTTCTAGATCACTTTGGGATAAAACTGGTTTCACCTTGGCAACATTTCTCAGATTATTAAAAACTCCCACTCACAACACTGCTGACCTGTTTGTTAAAATTTCGAGAGCTGTCTAGCCAAACCCCCGGGTTTTTTACAACCAGATGCAGGTTGGCTTTGCCCCAGGTTTTTTACAACCAGATCCAAGTGCTTTGCCTATTTCAGAAACAGCACTTGGTGCTCCAAAAACTATCACTTCTGTTTTGCTGTCGTTTAGTTGCAGAAAGTTTCTTGCCATTCAAGATTTAATTTCAGCCAAGCAGTCAAACAGTTTTTTGATAGTGCAGATGCTATTGGGTGAAATGGGGAGGTACAGTTGTGTGTGGAGGATAAATGCAAGTAGGCTAAATGCAGTTTACCCACCTCTGACATTTCAGAAACAGAGTTTTAAGCCCACCTCTTATTGGAATTTATACATAAACAAACATGTACACACTATACTGTATGTGTGTTTATAGAGTTTTTAGCTTTTTCCATTACCAGTAGCTTGGTTGTGGTTAGCCCTACCTGTTTTTTCAATGCCCATTTCTTAATTTTCTGAATGGCCATGGAAATTAATAATTTTGTCAGGGAAAAGTCATGGAATTTTACATTTGACTTAGAGTGGGAAACCTTGTAAATATACAGTACACTAACAGACCCTTTTTACCAGAGCCACTATTACCCATTACAGTGGAGAAAAGGTTTATTGTGAATGTGTAATATTCTTTGTTGATGTTAAAAGTGCATTAATGAATAGAAGCTAATTAAAAATACCTTTGAGCATAGAAAATATTATAGTCATGAATGTTAGTGTAATACACATTACAAACATACTGTACACATATTTCGTTCTCCTGATTCCTGGTGTCCTACTTACCCCAGTGGTGGACATGTGTGGTCACATCTTTATTGTCCCTCTCTATCATCAAAGTTGCTGATCCTCTATTTTTAAGTACATTGTGTACAATACAAAAGACTTGGGGTTTTCCCCTTGAAGTATTTCCTTGTCTACTGACAAGTATATATATGATGCCTTTCCAACACCCTCACTACTTGAACCTGAGACTTGACAAATACATCTTACTTTCTCAAGGTATGAAACTATTTAATGTTGGTTTGACTTTAAATGCTTAAACTTTATTAAAATGCACAAATGACAAGTGCTAACAAACATGCATTTTATTCTGTTGGTATGTATACTAATATCGTGCTCCCTCACCACTGGAAGTTAGCTTTCTGACAGGTCTAAATCTAGAGACATGGCGGATCATGTGACTGCTGTTGCTGAGCAAGTCGCAGCAATGCTGCCTGAACTCAGAGGGAGCATTGTGGATCGCAAAGTCACCATTGAGCTGACCAACCATGCAGAAACAGCTCTGTCTCATCCTCAGTGAGTTCCTCATGACTTTATTATATTAGTTGTGCCTTAAGATGATGGCTGTACACATATTGTTTAAGACAGAGAGATTAACCTTGTTTTGCTCTAAGAATTCATGTTTATAACTCGTAGTTCCGCTATATGTAGAATTTCTGTGAGCTGTCTTTTACTTTTTAAATAAGAGTAAATGAATCAGAAACAAAATTGAATGTGTTGATATGGCTCTGCGTGCCTTAGCTTACTGTCTGCTACCCAAACACCATGTCCATTATCCCTTAATAAGCCATAAAACAGCCAAAAGAGCACTGAGCGATGCTTGTATTTCCTCATGTGAACTGACAGTAACCAACACATTTTTGTTTTCTCTGCTTTTCTGTTAGGGTTCACATGTCGACAGGACAAGTCTTGGATCCTCCACCACCAACAATACCTGCAAAGGAAGATTCCGCTTTTTCCTGCAGCAGGCATGATTCACTCTTGCAATTACTCTATGGTGTCATCACCTATGATGTGTGTGCATGTAACCAAGAAGCATATCGTATTGCCATCATGTTCTATGTCCCTTACAATAGGTTGTCATATTCAAATGAATTTGGCATTGGTATTTTTACCCCTGACACAGTCTGTGATTGGAAACTGCTCAAACACATGTATTACTGTGATACTGTGCTAATGGCAGTGAGCTGAGTTTCAAGGGTATTAAGTACATTGTCAAGGGAATAATGTCACAGACAGCTAATGCCACAATGAAAGTAGAGATCCACCAAGGCTAACCTTTAAGACATGGCAAAGGGTAAACATCAGAGGGAGATGAAATCATTAAGATGAATATGACATTTCCAAAAATGATTTGTTGCTGATTTTTCTTTTTCTTTTTTTGGATCCAAGATTTTAACTCTGTGAGAACTATCAACTGTGCTGGGTGTTTGCGTTGTGCTTTTAGAAATTGTTCATGACAGGGATTCAGAAAACCAGAGTTTGTAGACGATTGTAAGCCCTGTAATCCATATAATCAGGCAGTTTCTATATTTTATAATACAGACTGACCAGCTATTGTTTTCCTTGAATCACAGTTTCTACAACTTAACCATTCAGAACAGCAGAATTGTTTAGAATTGTTGTTCAAGACATATTGTCAAAAATTGATTTTCTATTAAAGATGTATTGTATGTGTTATCATGATTTTTAATTATCAACACCTGTCATAATCGATTGCTGTTAATAAACGTTCTGTATCACTACATGATGTTTTGTGGCTTGCAGTCAAATAAACAGCAAATGCAAAAGGAGCTTATTTCAATTATTTTTGTGTGTTGCAATGCATTTCATAGCAGGCAAATGAAATTTCAATCATACATTTCCTTTTGTGTCAGTAAATATCTCAGCAAGCAGGGATGGGCAAAAATACATCAAAATGGATTTCAAAATAAAATATCAAATACCCAGTGCATGTATCAAAATAAAATACTGTAATTTTTTGAAAATACTAAAAATATTCTTTAAAGGGGGCATTTAATCACTTTGCAAACTAAAACACTAAACCCCATACTCTGTACCAAATTCTCAGTTACCTGAACCCATTTCTTCAATCGATCACCCTTTTGGCAAACCCTTAAACAGTTTTCACATATACAATTTGCAGATCTCATAGATTGCAAAAGTGGCAAAAAGGTAAACACAAAGAAGGCAAAAATGTCAGTAAACCAGTGGTTCTCAAACTTTTATGACCCCATCACCCCAGAAAAATGGTAAATTATGTTTTATTTCCTATGTTGGTCTGTTTATGACTCCTACTGTATGTTTGTGTGTGGCTATTTTGTTTTGAATCTCTGATCTTCCTTGTGAAAAAGGCATTATTAAAGACAAAAACAACTAATTTCCTCCTGTTCATCACGACCCACCTGTCAATATGGAAGAATATTAGACTCAAAAGTTTTGTATGTGTGTTTCACGTTTTGAAACTGTAGAAATTATTTGTAACTGTAAAAATGATCTGTACAAGTAATTGTCAATATCACAAATATGCGCTACACTTACAAATCTATTCTAGGGGTACGGATCGGTTTTACAGCTACAAATCATCCTACAGTTAAAAATATTTTACAATTACAAATATATTCTACAATTACACATCAATATTCTACGCACAAAAAGCTGCTCTACAGTTACAAATCTTTTCTACAGGTGTACAGACTATTGCACCCATTGGGATGAAAAGTGTCTCGTATGTATTGTGTGTGTGTGTAACAGGATTTGTAACTGTAAAAATGATTTGTGATTTAACAACTAAATAAGTATTACTCATATGTCGTTCACTTACAAATATATTCCACAGGTATGAAATATTCCACAGTTGCTGTCTTTCAATTACGAAACTATTCTGCCATTACAAATTTCTGCTGCTTGCACAAGTATTTTCTACAAGTATACAAATCATTTTGAGACTGTTCTGGCGCTTCCTGTTGAATAGCCAATGGCGATCCTCAGGTTTGGCTAGCCAACCATGAATCTCAGTTCACTAACCAATCACAGAGCAGGAGCAGCGCCGTCGTTGTCTGTGGGTGCAACCAAACCTGGAGTCTACGTTTGGAGCACGCTAGTTTCCTGTATTCCTTGAGGTATGTTGGTAGCCTACACCACACAGACATGTTCTATGTCCACTATTCCTTGTTAATACAGCCAGTGTACCTGATATACGGGGCAACGAGGTGAGATCAATCAATGGCAACTAATGTGGGCAACAGACAAATAACTATTATATATAGCAAGCTACCGCTAGTTAGCCAAATCCCACTCAATCAGTCTGTCAGTTTAAGCAGCATACAAGTGCTAACGGAAATGTAGTGTGTGGATGGAAATAAATAACAACACTCAACATACTTTTGAAGACATTTTGTTTCAAGTTTGTAACAAATGCGGTCAAAGTTTTAAGGGAGTTTGTCAGTCGGTCATAAGGTAGGCTCAGCAAAAAGAGGCAGGCGGCTAGCATTATTATCAAGAGGTGTGCTAACCATTAGGCCTCGTATGCCAGGTCTACCTCCAGATTGTGAGGTGCTACTTTGGACTTGACGAACTCTTATAGTAGGCAACAGAAACTCTTTACTGCAGAAAAACCGTAGTAGGTTTGATGCTCAACAGATTGCTCTGGAGTTAGTTATAAGTTAATAATAAGTATCCATTGATATGTGTGACAAAACATACCAACTGGTGTCAACATCAGCTAGGCTATGTTGGCATTTTCTGATGGTTCTTCATGACTGATCATAAGGTACAAAATAAATAATACAGAAATACAGTGCTGGGCATTGGTAGACAATCATATTAATCTGTCTATGTATCTATTTCTTCTGTGTAAGCAGTTTCTTATGGATCCCCAGTTGCTGCCTCCTTCTGAAGCACAGGTGGGTCATAAAATATATTTTACTGTCTATGAAAATAGGTCGCCGCCCGATGTGAGTTTCAAAAAGCATACCTTTTGAACTTGTTGGCGGCAGTATTCCTTAAAACAACATCCTCGGATGTGTATGTTTTATATTTTGTAAAAGTTAAAGAGAAATCACTACTATTCTATCTTAAAAAGTCAGTTTATTTTCAAACGTTTTTGTTGGTTCCTGTCAGTGATAGATCATTATCTATGATAAATTTATAGTTACTCTCTACACTGGCAGGTTATTAGAGAGGCTGAAAACCAGACTGGAACAGGCTCTTCAAAGGCAGCCTCTGGACCTGGACTATTTAGAGTTCCTCTGTACCAGTGAGTTGAGCCTAGTTCACTGAGTACTCACATGCCATTTCCAGAAGAGGTAAGCAAAGTCTGTTTGTTTTTTGTGCAAAATAAGTACAAACATTACCCCTGTTTTCAGAATACTTTCAGAAGGTGCCATTGAGTCCTGCTGTCCTGCTAAAATAAACTTCACTGACAGTTTTTACATATTTTTCCCCTCACAAACTATTAGATACCAGAATACAGTTGTTTTGTACTGTAAAAATAGTATTAAGTGTTGATTTATATATATTTAAAACAAAAGAGGAGATGGCAGAGCCTCATGCTTATAATCATTAATTAATTATAAAATAAATCATGGACCTACACCAGTAATCCTCACTATTTTTCTCACAAGAGACACATTGGCAGTGCAAAATCAAAAGGAGAGCCTCTTTTACGACAACGTACTAAGTCACCTTTGCAAATGTGCATTTCTACATATAAATTGGACATCCCACAAAAAAGAAATAACACAGCCAATACATTTTCATTTAAGACCAGTCATCTAATACTGGGATGAGTGGAAGCTGGCATGCGTGTCCTTGACTTTCTTCATGCTGTAATTTTAGTAGCAGGTTTGACAATACCCCCTTTAGGAAGCACCATTAAGGCTTAATAACTTCCTTTCACCTTCATTATTGTATTTGGGTGAAGGGAGATGTATAATTAAGATGTTTTTTGTTTTCACAGTGCAGGATTGTATGTTTATGAAGCACATTTGAAAAAAAATATTGACTGTTACCACATACAGTGGGTCCCATTCAGAAGTGGCCACTTCTTTTGCGTTTTCTGTGATTCATGCAGCTGTGTGAAATGTATTACAACTTATCGCCACAAGGTGGCAGTTTAAGTCCACTGTAGCATTTGTAAACAGGGCAGTGGAGTGCATTCAAAGGCGTTGCAGTGGCAGTGAGATACTGTAAGCAGAACGAAACTGAAGATCACCTCGTTGAAGTCATACAGTAGACTAGGCTAAATCAGAGCTTGCTTTTGTTTTTATCAACCTGGGGCCAGAGATGATGGCCTTTGGCTTAACAGTTTAGGCCTACTCAAAATGAGTAAAATCAAAAGCACTATACAGATGACATGAAAAAGGTTATGATGTATGGATTCCCAAGTGTCCAAGCTTCCAAATGGTGTATAACATAACTATGCTTCATAGCAATATGGGATTTAGAATGTTGGGGGAAGGAGGGTAGGTGTTCTTCATAAGGTTAAAATATTGTTGTTATGATACGTTTAACAGGTCATAGGCAGATGGGAAAAGCAGGCCTTAAAAAAGAGGGCTACAGGATACTGGGGTGCTCCCAATGATAACAGAACGGCCAGAACTGGCTAGAGTTCTGTTCCCACAAGGTGTCTCATCTCTGATGGATCCTAAGGTATTAATGTTCAAGCATGGCAATTTAAACATGGCAAGCATGACACATCCTCTCACATTCTTTTTGCAAAGGTACATTTGTAAATGGAGGAAAACAACTGACAGAATAAAGTACATCATGACTATGGTACAGTGCACAATAGTATTCCAAACAGGGCACACTGTTTTTGTTGCAGATGATTTTGAAAAGAGTGGTTTGACCAGATGAGGTGGAGGTTGACGAAGATGAAATGGAAGACTGCCGTGTCACAGCCTACCTCAGACAATACGTTGCCGTGCCTACCTCAGACAATACGTTGCCGTGCCTACCTCAGACAATACGTTGCCGTGCCTACCTCAGACAATACGTTGTAAGTGGTATGACAAATATTTCCTAAGATCCCCCCCAGATTTTGAAACCTGGCTGATCAGAGTGATTTGGATTTGATGAGAGATCTGTACTTGAACCAATCGCAGACTGAAAAATATGTGAAAGTATTTTTTCAAAAGTATCTTTTGTGATTGTGATGACTACATTTGCCATACACTCTATTCAGTAATATAGCTTACAGTGCCCTCCACATTTGTTAGCTCCCAGGAATCACAGATGTATGAAATGTTATAACTTTGTTCAGTAAATAACAAATATTATTTTCTTGTGGTATTATAAGTATATAGTATAAGTATATATACTCTTTTGATCCCTTGAGGGAAATTTGGTCTATGCATGTATCCCAATCCGTGAATTAGTGAAACACACTCAGCACACAGTGAGGTGAAGCACACACTAATCCAGGCACAGTGAGCTGCCTGCAACAACAGCGGCGCTCGGGGAACAGTGAGGGGTTAGGTGCCTGGTCAAGGGCACTTCAGGGCTGTGCCTACTGGTCGGGACTCAAACCGGCAACCCTCCGGTTACAAGTCCGAAGCGCTAACCAGGCTAGCATTGTATAACAAACAAACTACTACTAAAAGTATTTTCTGATATTGTCTTTTAATTCTTACAGTTTCTTTAGAGACATTGAAAGACCTGGTGGTCTTCTGGACGGGATGGTCTGTTGGCAGGGGCAATGCCGACTGTACTTTGAAACTCCCCCTAGGGACAAGAATGTATGACACCTTCAAAGAAGCTATGAATGCAGCGCTGAAATAAAGCAATTATGGTTTTGGCTTGATCTAGTGTTGTTTTCTGCAAGTTCAATGCAGTATAGTCAACAATTTCAGTGTTTCAGACGGTGACCAGAGTTCCAGTTGTTCAATGAATAAACTATGCAATGAGAAACTGTATGACGATTGCTATTTTTCCTAGTTGTATATTTAACTACAATGTGTGCACCATATGCAGTAGCCAGAAAAGTTGTGATTTTGTTTCTCAGCTGCCACAAGGCACCTATCCCCAACTTGCTCTGAGAAACTGGCTCTGGTAAGAATTGATGTCTAAGTTGCTTTGGATAAAAACGTAAGCCTAATGAATAAAATTATTTATTAAAGTTCACATATCCCAGCATTAGGGAATAATATTTAAAAATGCAATTTTAAATTTATCAGACAGGACAGGGGAGAAGTCTACAATAATGGTGTTCAAAGACTAGAATACAATAGACCTAAGAAACACATTTTAAAGAACAAATATAGGAGGGAAGGAGATGTATTTTCTATTCAGTGGTAGGCTACATGTTCTCCATGCTGATGTAAATAATGGTCCAGTGATCCAGTGGAGTGATCTTGAAGGCCCTTGATAAGAGATATTACATCAGTGTTTCAGAACAAGGACCACTTAACCAATAAATAAAAAAAACCTCACAGACCACCTAGCTAAACAAAAAAAATAGTAGGCCTACTCATTGCTTATTACCTTGCTTATTGTCAGAGGATTCATGATTTAAACTGGCGTAGCTTACATAGGCAGTGTTACAGAACTGTTTGGATTTACATAAAAGTTGTTCAACATCGCAAACAAATCATCTATAGGCCTATTATATTTTAGCATGCCAGCTCGCGAACCACACTTTGAGAAACACTGGCTTAGGCTACATGAATAGACAAAAACAACGATGCATATTTACATGCACACTGAAACACTATGTAGAAAGAGAGCATTCTGGAAAAGCATGATTGTATTTGTAGTAGCTTATCTGCACAGGTACAGTTGGCAAATTATCAAAGTTAACAAACCATCAGAAATGTAAAACGATGACTGTAATTAACATAGCTGAAGTCGCCCATTTGAAATGTAAATAAATTGATAACTTAACTACCTAGGAACAGCCGAAAGATAACTGCCGATAGAGAGGGGAAACATTTTGTTAACGACTTGCCCCGTGTATCAGGTACACTGGCTGTATTAACTATCAATGTACCTCAAGGAATATAGGAAACTAGCATCGGAGCCCGTTCCTTAATTAGACATTCTCTGCTAGCGTGCTCCAAGCGTAGACTCCAAGTTTGGTTGCACCCACACAACTAGCCACGACGACGGCGCTGCTCCTGCTCTGTGATTGGTTAGTGAACTGAGATTCATGGTTGGCTAGCCAAACCTGAGGATCGCCATTGGCTATTCAACAGGAAGCGCCAGAACAGTCTCAAAATGATTTGTATACTTGTAGAAAATACTTGTGCGAGCAGCAGAGATTTGTAATGGCAGAATAGTTTCATAATTGAAAGACAGCAACTGTGGAATATTTCATACCTGTGGAATATATTTGTAAGTGAACGACATATGAGTAATACTTAAAATTGTTCGTGTTATTTTTTTGTTAAATCACAAATAATTTTTACAGTTACAAATCCTGTTACACACACACACAATACATATGAGACACTTCTCATCCCAAAGGTGGTGCAAAAGTCTGTACACCTGTAGAAAAGATTTGTAACTGTAGAGCAGCTTTTTGTGCGTAGAATATTGATGTGTAATTGTAGAATATATTTGTAATTGTAAAATATTTTTAACTGTAGGATGATTTGTAGCTGTAAAACCGATCCGTACCCGTAGAATAGATTTGTAACTGTAGGGCATATTTGTGATATTGACAATTACTTGTACAGATCATTTTTACAGTTACAAATAATTTCTACAGTTTCAAAACGTGATACACACGTACAAAACTTTTGAGTCTAATATTCTTCCATAAGTGCACTTCTCATCACTGAAATGCATGTCTTTTAGTATACAGTCTTTCAGAAAATGTTATGAAACCTTCAACCCTTTTTTCCATACTGTAAACACAAACCCCATTCTCAATACTTTATGTTTACTGGATTTATGTTTAATGCACTGAGTTATGAAATGTTTTTGCTTTGTTTTGTTTTTTAGATGCAAAATGCAGTGTGTGTGTGTCTAATGCCTGCTCAGTAGTGTTTTCATTTTACTGCTTTGTGAGATGATCTGAAGACAGTGTTTGTTTTGAGCACAGGCACAACTGTTTTGAGGCAATTATTTAGCAGTTTTGCAAAGGTTGTCAGAGGTTTTGTGAATGTAGTTTGAGATTTAGGGTTTTTGTTTACAGTTTTGAGCAAAGGGTTGAAGGTTTAAAAAAATGTGTAACAGCAATTGTGAAAAACTGTAATCAAATCCTTCATTACTACACTGACTGCTAACTGTGTTTGAGAGCAACAGACTTTTTCTGCCGACGAGCACTTAGGAGAGGTAAGTGCTCCTGGTGGATTAACATCCTGGTGGATTAATGGTGGATTGCCACTAGGTGGCACTACAATAAAGGTAAATACCCCTTCAGTCTTGCAGCAAGACGCTGCGCCATCTGGTGGACAAACTACGTAACACCAATACTGGAAATGCAGTCTAAATGATGAATATTCGTAGCCTGGGTGCCATTCCGAACTTAGTCCCGCCCACAACATTTGAGGTCGGGAAGTTCGGTCTGGCATTGGTCCATTGTGGTGGAAGTATGCTCGCCCTATATCGGGCGGACCAATCAAATCAGGCTTTACGATGATGGACAGGTGAGCAATAGCGCCTGGTCTATCGCGTCATCTGAGCATGCTTAGATTAGGCTTATGTTTGAAACAAAAACGCTTGGCTAGAGGATACATGGCTTTTAAGACCCCATATGGAAAATTCATATTATTTAATGAGGTTGTATCACTGAAAACGATTATTTTTGAAAACTTTGGCCAAAGTTGAGATGTGGGAAAACTCGTGGTTTCACTTTCAAGGGAAAACAGCATTGTTGCATTACGACATGTTCCCTCGTTCGTTTGAAATCTCTGATTGACCACCTGTTCGAGGGATTTGCGACAGCCTTTCCCAGCTGTTTAACATGTTTGTAGCATATCACTGTTCAATAGAATTATTTTTAAAAACGGAGGGGATATAGGAAAAGAAGGATGGTTTGTGTGTTTTCTTCCTACACCTCACGGTAAGCTATTTTGTTGCTCTGATTGGTTAGGTGTATCCAATTGAGTGCAGAGGCATTCCCCCCCTGTATCGGTTGAAACATGCCCCATAATTACGTCCCAATGGAGCAGTATCAGACTCATATTCTGACTAGAATTGAGTATGACTAGGTCAGGCTAGAATATTCGGTTTTTCTTTACTGAATTTGTAATTATACTTCAGCCGTTATAATTGCTGATACCATGCATGTGCATGCCTGTGTCTGTGTGTGTTTCAGGTGCGCCGGCGGCACTGTGGACGTGGGGGATATGTCCCCCGCAGTGCTGAAGAGACGGCCGTCGTCCCCCTCACTTTTGATAAGGAAAAAAAGCCTTTAGGCACGCTAAATAAATAATAACCTATAGGCTTACGCTAGCTATGTAAAACTCCTCATTAGCAGCATCACATCACTAACCACAGCCATCTAAGACTGCACAATCTTGTATTCACTCTGTTGGATATCTGAAGTTTGTCTACTAACAACCATCATACAATAATCTAGGCTACTTGCTTAGCGTAAATCCTCAAATTATGGCTGGGGTCTTTTATTGACTTAGTCAGTTCGCAAAGCACAGCACCTTTATTTGGGGCAGGCTAGTATTCGAGGCAGGCTTTTTTTTATTTCTAATCTGCGTTTAGATATGCGTTTCGTTTGCATACTAGGCCATCAAAAGCATAACATTTTTGGTTTGGTTTGGGATTTAATTTACTTTTGGACTGTTTGATTATATTGCTAAATGTTGGGACTGGACACTGAAATCTGGGGGATATTTGATGCTTCACTATGTTTCATGCAGTTGAAAAAGTGTGGGATTTCCACCGCTGTTTATTGCGAGACAAGGCAGCCATTCATTGAACAGGGGCTGTCTGTGCTGTAATGCTTTTTTCGTAGCCAATAGCCTAAATTGAGTTATTGTTTAATTATGCATGATTTACTTTTTATTAAATTCGTAGGTTGGAATGCCTTGAGTCGCGGCAACAATTGTGTTTAAATGTAGTGTGCTTCAGCCTCTGGCAAGCTGGAAGGAAGCGGCAAGCGAATGAGCTTGAGAGCGAGTGTTAGAGACCCATGGTGTAGCCGTGTAGGAAAACGACTTTTCTTTGCCAACAGTATTATTCCAACCAACAATATAATAAAACAATAAGAAGAGGTCTTATTTCATTGAGTTAAATCGAAACAATGTCTTCTAGTGCTGGTGGACTGATATCCGTACTGGTAGGCACCCCGTCTTGTATTTGGGGACCGGCCTTTATTTGTCTGGCTATTAATCCAACTTTCACTCATTTATAAAATACAAGTCTTAACTAACTCTTTTGTTCTAAGACATTTATTTCAAACATAATTTCAAGACACATATTGGCTACTTCAGTTAGGCTACCTTGGTGCATAAATCCCAGTGAGTAGGCTACCACTCTCTGGCTACCACACCCCAGAGTGATAGGCCTAGCCGGAGCCCGTTCTCTGGCATTCTTACGCGTTCAGTGTGGGGTCCTAAACAAGCTGAGAATTTAGCGGTGTTACGTCTGCCTGTGACAGACTTGAGGAGTTCTTTGAAACATGGGGTAAGGAGAATCGCAATGAATCCAGCAAAAAAACAAAAATGCATCACATCTCTTTTTCAGAAGGCAGACGTAGTAAGTTGACATACATTTTATACATCCCCAGCCAATGTGTGATGGAAAAGTAATTTCCCCAAGGCAACTTTATGTTGCAATTTTCTGTGTGTTGTGGACTGGTAACTTGTTAAGCCAACATGTTCTAACGTTGCATCAATAAATGTTAACTGTAAACACATAGTATATTCATGGCTTCATATATCAACATCCCTGCTGGAGTATTCTACAATTGGCCCAAGTAGTGTGAAATAAAAAAATAAATAAAAGTAGAATTGCACATGAAGCTGGTCTGAGGGCAGATCTGGTAATGTGCTCATCTCACAGTTTTGACCATTTTTATCAAAAAATATTTTGAAAACAATCAATGGTATTATCTTAATATAGGCCCTACTGGCAAGATTAAATTATGATGGCCGAAAGTGGGCCAGAGGTCATACTGGGATTGTCAATTTTTTATTATTATTATTTTTTCCCCCGTCACTTCCTGAATTGTTGGTCAACGAGTCCCGGGACACCGAAACACCCACTAGACTTGGACTATGGAAAAATGTAGTTTGATTCCCGCCACTCCCGCTCACTCTTTCTCACAAACACACACGCCAAGGTCGCGGGTTTAGGGGCAGCCGTGCCCTACTGGTTAGCACTTCGGACCTGTAACCGGAGGGTTGCCTGTTCGAACCCCGACAAGTAGGCATGGCTGAAGTGCCCTTGAGCAAGGCACCTAACCCCTGCGCCGCTGTTGATGCAGGGAGCTCACTGCGCCGGGATTAGTGTGTGCTTCACCTCACTGTGTGTGTTTCACTAATTCACGGATTGGGATAGATGCAGAGACCAAATTTCCCTCACGGGATCAAAAGAGTATATACTTATACTTATACATACATACACACACACAGCGCATGCACACACACACACATCCACATGCACAGACACTCACGTGCACACACACACAGAGGCGTATCAAGCTTTTTAAAAGTGTGGGGGTTGTGGGACAGGGAAGTTGTAAGTTTTTTCCCCGAAAAAATTTGAGATTCTGATTGCTAAACACACCATTTTAATGCAGTTTGGGAGGGACAGAAGAAGCAGCGCCTCATGTGACATGTAGGCCTACATGATCTACCTGCTATCACTTCACTATTTGAGACTACCCTACATGGAGACATATCTCATGTTATAAATCAAGAAATAATTTCAGAAATATTTTTTTGTGTATATGGGTTAGCAGGCTACAATAAATTGCCTAACAGACAACAGCCTAATTTCGAGGTATCACTAATATCTATTGAATAAATGTAAAGGACACAGAATAGTGACAGAACTGTACAGTAAGCTCAAATTCAAAAACGTTTGAAGTCTACCCATATGCAAAGGGAATATAAATCAATTGTGTTGCATATAGCCAGCTTTAATTAATGTCAATTTAAAGATTATGATTAGCAGTTTCTATGGTTTTTCCATTGATAGTTACAGGAAGTCACGTTGTTCTTTAAACTATTGTTGCTTCTAGCCCACGTTACCTCCAGTTTCACTTGCTGCAGAGATGCACATGTTCTGTGTTAGTGGGGCACATTGCATGAGCCCTCACAAGGGTTCTATTTTAGTTCATGCTGGAAATATTACTTCTCAGATGTAGAACTCAAATGTGGCTTGACACCGCCGTGTAAGGGACTGGTCGTTACTTAACAACGGGGCCACCGGGGGGTTTTGAGTGCTTCTGTCAAAAGTTGAATGACCATCCCCGCCTGCAAGAAAATTATCAGCGACCCTCCAACTGCATTTTCAAAATAGATACTTCCCCCCATGGTATTAAACAATATGTAAACACATCAACTCAGGATATCGGTTTCAAAATAACCTCTGCTTTCTGATCTTACACATCAAACTTCACCAAGATGGTGGCCATTTCAGTAGATTTACTCACTAACATTGTTGTGGAAACACAATAAGCATGGAAACTAAATGCACACTTCCTGCAACATCAGCCTACTTGAAATAAGTTAATCCTCTAGTATTCACATGAAATAAAACAATAAAACATTGAGACCATTCAACAAAGCACACTGGGTAATAACAAATTCAACAAATGCTATGGACTCGTCTCTAGGCTTCCTCAGTCATTGTAAAGCTGCCGAAGCTGAACATTATCCAAAACTCAATTTCTCAGACGAGCGTCAATTTGGGAGCTTGCTACACTCCTTCCTTCTCAAATGATTTGAAAAGGCCGTTTGCACAATTTCACATATAATCACAGGGACCGAAAAATACCTAACATGCCAACTTTTTCCGGGTTCATAATTTTAACTTTTCCCCGCTGTCTTGCCGTTTTATTTTCCTGTAGAATACCCCATATAATACTCTCATAACATTAGTCCTGCATTCTGGCCTGTCTCTGTGTTGTTACCCCTTGCCCTTCCAGTGAAACAGATGTATTCAAATCTTCGTTTTGCTTGCTTGAATGCGAACTCAGAGTGATGTTAACTAGGCTATTTGCAGTGTTAGATTGTCATTAGAGGCTATGTCCACGTTGCACCTGCCAGGGCTACTCAGCTACTCAGCTACAAGTAGACAAAGAATTCCCCCTGTATATTCACTCCAAGTTGGCCTACCATAATTTACCAACTCTACGCTGTAGACCATAAACTGGCTATTTATATGACCAATGTAGGCTATTTGTTCAACTTTATTAAGCAGAATTATGCACTGCTACTTGGAACGTAACACATTTTTTTGTTGGCAGGAGAGAGAATGACAGCGTGTTGCTTAAATAGGGCCTATAGCCTAGCCTACTATATATATCTTTTGCAAACAACAAAAACAGAAAGGATGGAGACAGCAAAACTAGAGATGGGCAGGAACAAGGTCAATTGGTAGAAATGCTTGTCAAAACGTTAGGAGCTGGATGTGTGGATGAATGAACTGAAGCACAATGCTTTATGTTAAGCATGCACACTGTTTAAAGTTAGGCTACACGGTAAACCAAAGTTAAATTTAGCTTTTTTAGGGCTGGATAAAGTTGACAAAATGGATGTAGGCTGTTAGGCGTGAATAAAGTAGGCTACTTTGTTGCTCCAACCCTTCCAATGGGGAACGAATAGTTGACATTTTCCGTATTTTGCGTGAGAAACCCGGGAAATCTCCCTTATTTTCATTGTTCAATGTTGACAGAGCTATGGAACGAAAGAGAACGTTATATGGCGACAGAAATCAACAATCAAACAAGCCACTTTGATTTTTTGCTGTTTTCATTAGGCCTAATACAGAAGATGGGTGACCCCCCTCCTAGACAAATAAAGTTAGGTGACCCTCCCCTCAACAAAGAATAAAACGACATGACCCTCCCCTATTTTCCTCTGGTGGTCCCGTTTATAAATAACGAACAGTCCCTAAGATCAAAATAAGATGTTCTAAATGGAATGCGATCTCCAGTAGATGTAGCACTACACACATTGACAGTGAAATGCCGGTTCTTCACTGACGCTATTTGATGTGATTGGCTGGATGACAGTTAAATCACATCAACAGACCTATTTGTGTCTCTCTGTGTGTGCGTTACGGTAGATACGGTTCTAACTCTTTACGGGAGCGTTTATTTCAACATTTTACTTTCGTTTTAATCTGACAAAAAGTGTGGAGGATATAATCGTGTTTCAGCAAAAGTGTACGCTATAACACCCACATTCCCCACGCTTGCTACGCTCCTGCAAAAAGACAATTGAGAATAGGCCAAGAACCCTCCAATTTTACCTAGGCCTACTAAAAAAAATATAAATAAAAATCACACAATAATGAATAGACGTTTCAATACCCTACACGCCAGATGGCGCACTATCCACACAACCCGAAACAACCGTTCCACCAAAGATTGTTAAGGCGGAGCAAGATACTTAGTCGTAGCAGAGAATGTCTAATAAGGGGAGAACTGCCACTCTCGGAAAACTTCCGGTTTCTGAACTGGTTGCAGTTCCTTCTGTGGTTCCACATGAGGGCGCTCGTCCACAAGTGCAGAATGCATGGAGGTCTATGGAGCGTACCCCTCAAAATCCACTTTTCTCGGGATATATTTTTTTTCAAGTAATTTGAGTATTGTATTCGAAAGGGGAGGCAAAGAAAATACACTTGGTTGAGTATTATATTTTTTAAAGTCACTTAACTGTTCTTAAAAGCCTTTCAAATGTGTCAATGACGTCATTCATTAGCACAATGCTAGCGTATTATGTGCAACAACGACCCAACCTGTAAGAAATCAAAAGGACATAAGTACTCGTTCATTCAACTTTTGACCTATAACCCATGTTGAAGTTATACAAACTACAATCAAATCTAAGATTTGTCAACGACAATCAGGTGAAAGAGACAAATTTAGCCGTCTAGCTCCATTGACTCCCATTCATTCTGCACTCATGGCGATCGCCCCCAGTGGAACTCTGTTGGAACTGCATCCAAAATTCGGTACAATGGGACTTAATACGGAGTGGCAGGCTCTCCGTAGACGGGCTCTGCCTTAACAATCTTTGGTTCCACTGAACTATTGCGCATGCGGAATGAAACCGATCGGCGTGTCATATGGATGCGCTTTTTTTCATTACACTCTCCCGGTTACACCTTTGTTATATCCGCGCAACGTAGGTGTATGTTGACGTTCGACCTTCCCGTCATCCACTTGCATACTTGCACAACGTGAAACATGGCTGATCAAGGCAGTAAAGGGGGCTCGGACGCTGAATTTGCCAAGAGAATTGACCCAGCAAAGGAGAGTTTGACGCGTGAGCAGTTGCAGTTTATCCAGCAAGTGGAAATCGAACAGTGGAAGAAGAGATCACAGAAGCTACGGGGTCGAAATATGGCCACGGGCCTTGCAATTGCCGCTATGGTGACGGGCATCTGTATCCTTTCCCTTCTCAACTCAGATAACGTTAGCTGAGTGGTGTTATACAAGGTTATGTGGGGATACGTAACAGTCTTTGACACCTTGATTAATTTTTATTGTAATAGTATGGCATGAAGACTTCTTTCAGGTAGGCCTATCTGCTTAGCTGATATAAAGCGATCAGTTTTAGGTAAAAAGGACACTTGGAACTTTACTAGCTGTTAGCCAGTGAGCTAATGTCATGTCACTATGTGGTTCTGTGCAAGAACAGTAGTAGTTACCTTATTTTGCTGGTAACATAGTCGTTCGACATACGACAGTTAAAGAATAACAAAAGGGACAGGTTACCAAATGGCAGCCTTGGACCAGGGCACATCTATGGAATAAGTTCCTACGTTCTATTTGTTGAGATGGATTAGGCTATAATGAAAGATGTGGGACAACCATTAAATATACATATTTTCTGTTGTGTATATATGTCTTTCAAGAGTTTGACAGTGGCATTACATTCGCTTACAGACTAACGTGATTTGTGTCATGATGATGCTGAGTCACTTTAACTAAACGTTATCAGATGCCTACACGATCTACGCGGTGAAACAGGAGAAGATCATGGACGAAATTGATGAGGAGGCCAAATTTATCAGATCGCAAGGAGCAAAAACGGGTGCCAATTGAGAAAGGATATGTGTACCAACGGGCTTCGTCTGGCGTGTCCTTAAGCTTGGACACTTGTTTGCACTGACTTTTTGGACTGAAGGGGACGGAAGGGGACGAACATGTTTTTTTACCCTCTGCTGACAGTTTGTTCTACCAAATTGACACTAGGGGGCGCAAGAAGTCAACATTTTGCAAGTCTGTCAGCCTTCTTATTTCTGCAGTCTTTGACTGTTTCGAGGACTGCTAACATGTCTGATCCGGGAGGGGGTAATGTCTTTATGTCTGTGTACATAATAGAAACTGTGTTCATGTGTGTTATTTACTTTCATTGCTCACACTACCATCAAGTGCTTGTTTAATGACAGGCAATGGAACATACTAAAGTGGAAATTAAGTCACATCCTCAACAGGATGTTAATGAAAATATCATACAACACTGACTGTGGTAATTGTAATTAAATGGTAGGATAATATTGTAAGACTGGCAAACCTGATTTTTCAAGAATAAATTATACAGTGTCATTGTTCTTTGCAGTTTCACTTTTGTATTGTAGCAGCATAGATTATTGTCAAGAATCGATTTTCAGAACAATCACAAAAGACATAACTCAGTCTTGAACTCAAATGTTTATTATCTGTACAAATATTAAGAGTTACTAAGTATTCAAAAATGAGGAAAGGCACAGAGTTAGCGTGACAATATTGCTAGCAGCTTTGCAATCAAAAGCATCACAATCACCAATCATATGCTAATATTCCCATCACATTTTTGCTCTAAAAATATATAATATATATAATCTTCGTCTGCTATGAATACAATCTTTAAAGTATTTCTCAGTGTGTGCGTTTCACAAGGCAATTATTGAAGATTCACAGCTTTGCAATACATCCGACTCATTATTGTTGTTGTTTTTGGATATTACATTCAGACAAGCTACTGTACACAACCAGGCAATGCAGAATGCAATTGATGTGGAGCAGATTTGTCATGTACCAGGCCCCAACTCGGTCTAGAGTTACCTGTCATCTATCTAATCCACAGTGTTTTGGTGTGTGTGTGTATGTGGCTCAACTCCGGGGATTCTGTCTTGCAAAGGTGCAATGTGTCCTGAAAGCAACTTCAAACATGAAAGTCAAAACTAGAGATGCATCAATATATCAGCCAACATCGGCCCTGTTGACTGATATCGGCAAATTTATGACAATTACCATTGGCAGTGGCTGATGTTTATCAGTCATGTTCCATCAATTCTGCACTAGGTAAATGTGTGGCTTGAAAGACCGGATTTTTTTTTTACATGTTTTTGTTTCCACTGTACTAAAGGTTATTTTACACATCGATATCGGTGCATCCCTAGTCAACACAATAACTTCTACACAGCTACAGTGTACAGCCAGCAGCACACCAGGCAAAAATCATCCTTAACTGAAAATTCACTGTGAATCAGAACACATTTTAGTTTACTGTCTCTGAGCTTGTCACCAAGGCCAGATAAACAAATTATTTTCAGCATAATACAGATTATTTAGCCCCTTTTGATAGTATTAAGAAATACTTTACAAATACCTATGCATTAGATGCTTGCAGTCAGAAAGGAGTCACAATGACCCATAGATATGAAAGGCTCAAAGTGACACTGCGTATGTAACTGTAAAATCTTGTAAATCAGAAGAAGACTGAAGATGAGATTGTTTTAAAGAACGAGTGACTTGAGGGATACTGCACATGTTCTCTACCCATAGACGCTAATTCCAGATTCAAGATTCCATCCTGATCCATAGCCAATCAGAGTTGGTTCTGAGGGTTCAGAATCTTCTCTTTGAAGACAAAAGCAGACTCTCTACACAAAGATGGTTACCCCTGCATCTATTCAACATACCCCATCTCATTCTTTAGCTGTGTCAGACATTAACCATGCTGATTTTCTGGTAGTGTGGAAAGGCAGTTGATTTATCCCAAAGTGCGAAGGTGCATGGTTTCTCCAATTGATCCATTATTTTTTAATATTGATTGCACATCTGGATGTAATCATTCTCTTCTAAGCATGTGCAATATGGTAAGCAGTTATGACATTTGTTTTCCATATATTAATACTGAAGACAATTTCCTACTTTTGTATTGAAAAGATTTGATCGAAAATTACTTTCAGATTGCAAAGTGAGCACTGTTGAAACAGTCACAGAAGGTCAGTGACATTTTGCAAATAGTGCCTCTATTTATATGTGATGCGGTAAGAAATATGTACATTTATGAACAATGTAATCATTCATCAACTTTGCACTATGCAAAAAATAACAATGACATTAATCAAAATAGAATATATGTCTCAAGAAGACGAAAGAAACATGATATCTGGATGCTTACTCCTTGTATATATGACTTCTACAAGCAACACCCATCTCAAATATACACCAGTATGCGGTTGATCGAATATCACTTCTTTGCTGTTGGATTCATTCACTGATTCTACAGCAAAACTATAAGCAAAACAGTAAAAGTACAAATGATTGTTATCTGCTGATAGACTAGGTTTTCTCCCTTTGTCTCTCTTTTCTCTCTCTCTCTCTCTCTCTCTCACACACACACACACACACACACAATGACACATAGAATGAAACATGCCTGATCATTGAACATCATTATTCACAGGCTTGAAAGTGCAAAGAAACTACAGGAGACCTTGAACAATGTCGAGAGCCTTAGGAAGATACACATTCTCTCTATCTCCCAACAACTTAGTAGGAGATTGCAGGAGAAACACACACACACACACACAGGGCTGCCTCTGTTTTTGGAAGAATGTTTGGTTTGTGAAGTAAAGCCCATTCTAGAGCTATTCTTTCTGCAGGATTGACTACATCCAGGCCTTTGTGTGCAGCTCAAGCACATGATTGCGTTGCATGGTTTATCCTCTGGTTGACCTCTGAACTCTTTGGGTCCTCCATTAACTTCATACTTCATGTGTGTGAGACATGCCACAAGGAGAGGGGGAGGGGCTTGGGCTTGAGTTGGACTTGACAAGCGTCCATCTGTAGCAGTGAGGGCGACTGGTCCAGAGGAGAACGAGACAAAAAAAAAAACGATAATAAAATAAAACACAAAAGCATTGCTGTGGATACCACTTCCTCCTACGTAGGTATGACATCACTTCCTCCAGCGCTGGTGCACAGACTCATGGGAGTGCGGATGCTCTGGATGCTGAGGTAGTCCATTCTAATTGTGCATGAGGCTCCGCTCTTACTGGAGACAGTATAAAGAAAGTGAGGAGAAATGAAGGGAGGAGAGGGGAGAATGAAGGGAGGAGAGGGGAGAAGAAAGGAGGAGAGGAGAGAGAAAACAAAAGCAGAACTGTTGAGCTCACACAGCCCAGTGACTGAGGCACACACACAGGTGTCAGATCTCCTGCTTGACAGGGCTGGAGGCGGTGGAGGCAGAGCTGCTCACCATGCGGGTGAAGTCGGGGGCAAAGGTCACGACCTTGCCAGGGCGCTCCTGGGACGAGCTTCGACTGCCGCCGCTGCCGCTGGTGGTGGTGCTGCTTGTGCTGCTGCCGCTCAGAGAGCTCTTTCTGACCATGCCTATACACCAATCACAGCAGAGACACACAGGTGAATATCTACTGGGCAACCAATCAGGAAACAGATACACAGGTCAACACTGACATGTCAAACAATCACTTTTTAATTGTACTGGCATATGTCTGTTTCTATCCACACTTGCGACTGCCTGTACACTTTTTGTGTGACTCCTAATTTTTATTTATTATTTTATTCTACTTTCTTTACCTTTTACTCAAAATCCTGCTTGTCTCCCTTGTGTACCCTACAATGTTCAGTGCTTTGAGTACATGATAAAGCGCTCTACAAATAAAATGTATTATTATTATTATTATTATTATTATTAAAGCCAAGATGGAAACATCAATCAGATGATATAAACATAATATCCTCTCGCCATGACTTCAGAATATGTCAGTTTACTTCAAGTAGTAGTAGTCAGTAACTTATTTATGTGTGGTGATTTAATGAGCTGTATTAGGAAAACAGGTAACACTTTACTTGACGGGTGAGTTCATAACACATTCATAGCAGCTGTCATAAACTGCACATAAAGCATTCATGACTGTTTCATGAGACATGACTCCACATTCATACCAAACCTTTCATGAATGTGGAAGACAGAATGACGGCAACTTGTCAAAATAAAAGTCCAACAATCGCAAAGCAGCATTGCCGTTTTTCCCTCCAGCTTTTGTGAATATTTCATGAATATCTTATGAAGTCTACATCGAATGTCACTTTACTATACAAGTTGTAAAGTATTCTTAATCACTGAGTTTAACACTGGGAGGTAAACTAGCCTACATTCAGCTGACCCGTATTTGTGTAACCTGGAACGGTTGGTCATTCCCAGTAGCAAAAGATGAGAAATCATCTGCAAAGGTTACATCATAAAACAAATACATTTTTGAAACAAAAAATATTTGCTTGACCATGTTCTGTCACTTTGACATTGGAGTAGCCCATTGACTCAGATGTGACGTGATCAGGTAAGGGGTTTGGAACAAAAACGGCAATGCTGCTTTGCGATTGTTGGACTTTTATTTTGACAAGTTGTCGTCGTTCTGTCTTCCATATTCATGAAAGGTTTGGGACGAATGTTGAGTCATGTCTCATGAAACAGTCATGAATGCTTTATGTGCAGTTTATGACAGCTGCTATGAATGTGTTATGAACTCACCCGTCAAGTAAAGTGTTACCGGAAAACATTTGTATGGGTGTGTGCGTGCATGTGTGTGGGTGTGTGTGTATGTGTGCGTGCACGTGTGTGTGTGTGTGTGTGTGTCTCTCTACCTGTCAGTGGCAGGATGTCCAGCCTCTGGAGGCTATTGCGTCGTGAGGGCGGGTAGCCGCCCCCTTTGGAGAGGCGCCACTGGCGACTGGACAACATGGCGGCCGGCGAGACGATCCCGGGAGGGGGCACC
Organism: Alosa alosa; assembly: GCF_017589495.1. Taxonomy (NCBI): domain Eukaryota; kingdom Metazoa; phylum Chordata; class Actinopteri; order Clupeiformes; family Clupeidae; genus Alosa; species Alosa alosa. The sequence continues at coordinate 20,802,922 of NC_063210.1, read as the reverse complement.
TTCCCCATCCGCTCATACAGCTCCTCGATCTCCCGCTTCTGAGCCGACTGCAGGGACTGCACCTCACCCATGTGTCTGATAGGGAAAAGGAAGGGAGAGAGAGAGGGGGATACAAGGAGAAAGAGAGAAAAAGAGAGAATGATAGAGAGAGACAGCAGGAGGGGGTTGGACACAGGCACAGGGAAGAGGAGAGGGAGAAAGAAGGGGAAAGAGAGACATTTGTTAACATTAAGATTTAATAGAAATAATCTAACACTCCATGTTACAAGGTATTTCACAAAGGCAGGAAACCGGAAAAGAACTCATATGACAGTTGCCTTTACCCAAAGAAAGTGAGATTCTTCACAAGTCTAAAACAACAAAGATCACGAGTCCAAAAAAAAAAGGTCCAAACAAGCATTGTTTATATTCATGTTTACATTTATGGTTGTGTTTACATTCATATTTACAGTTATGGTTGTGTGTACATTCATTACATTCATATTTGATCCACTCACTTCTCTCTGAGCTCCTGAAGCTCCTCCCAGACCCCCTCCACCTCGCTCTCTGATTCGTCGCTGCTCAGGTAGGAGGAGTTACGCAGGTAGCTCATCCACAGGTGGTGCAGAGGTGCGGGGTACTGGGGGCTTGCGGACCCCATGTCCTCCCACAGGCGCCCCCTCGCCGTCGAAGCTGCTGTTCACCGATGTCCCCAGCAGGCTTAGGGTCAGGTCCGGCCGACGGCCCCTCTTCCTCCGGCGCCGATGCTCCTGCTCTTCCTCCTCCTCCTCATCTTGCTCCTCTTCACCATCACCCTCCTCTTCATCATCATCATCACCATCATCCTCATCATCATCATCTTTGGTCTCCAGAAGGATCTGGCTTTGATCCAGAGGCAGAGAGGCTGGCTGGTCACTGCTGCTGCCCACCAGGAGCTGCTCATCCTGGGGAGGATCTGTTGCTCTACTCCCCTGGCTCTGAGGGTACCCTGTTAGAAGGTTCTGGAGAAGGGGAGACCCTGTGAGGTGCTCCTGGTTTTGGGGTGACCCCGCCGTCGATGTGTGCTGGTTGTGGCCGGCGCTGAGAGGTGATGGGAGTGTCCTCGCACACCCTTGTGGCTCATTTCGGGGGGCGGGGTTACACTGGGGGCGGGGCGGGGTTTGGTCAACAGTAGATGTGATTGGACAAGCAGTGGGTGTGGGCATGGGTGTGGTTTTCAATGGCAACTCCTTACTGGGTGAGACCTGGAAACGTCCCACTGTGACAGTTGGCTTTGGCTCTGCTGGAGAGAGAAGAGACAGAGACTTTATTACACACAATTTAGCATCTTCACATTAGCAGGCAGCACATAAACCACATGTATTAACCACAAGTATATAGACTGATAGCTTTAGCCAATAGTGCTAACAATAACATAAGAGATTGCTGAGCGCTAGGATAACTCTGAGCGCTAGGATAACTCTCAGAAGATATTCACTCATGCCTGGCTGTTTCAATTTATAACCCGTTAGATTAGCTATATTAAGAGGGACGCAAGTGAGGCCTGTGTTGTGCTGTGTGTGTGTGTGTGTGTTTGGCCCCCGGTGGCCCGCATCTGCTTGCGTGTGTTTCTGGTGTAAACACACACTCGCATCGGGCCAGTGCTGCTGTTAGCTGTTAGTCCGTATTCACACACACACACACACACACACACGCACACACGCACACGCACACGCACACGCGCGCGCCGCATGCATTTACATCCTCAGCCATCTATCTTCACAAGTATTATAGCCAACCACAGAGTTATGCAATGGCTCCACAGACAAACCCCATAATGTCCTCATCAGTAATAGTTGTGGTGTGTGTGTGTGCGTGTGTGTAGGTGTGTGCGAGTGTGGAGGTGTGCTTGTGTGTGTGTGTGTGTGTGTATGTGTGTGTGTGTGTATGTGTGTGTGTGTGTAGGTGTGTGTGTGTAGGTGTCTGCATCAGTGCCGGCCTAAGTGTGAGCGCGGGCACGTCCCAAACCAACCCGCTGAGGGAGGTGTGCCAACCTGGCCCTTGCCAGCTCATCAGGGGCTAATTTAGAACCCATACATAATAAAACAACGTTGCGTAAGGAAGAAAGAAGGCTCTCATTGTGTGTGTTTGTGTGTGTGAGTGAGAGAGTGTGTGTCAGGATGTTTGTGTGTGTGTGTGTGTGTGTGTGTGCGTGTGAGAGTGTGTGTGTCAGGATGTTTGTGTGTGTGTGTGTGTATGTCTGTAAGTGGTTAGCCAAGCTTCTCTAGTGCTCAGATTGGTGTAGTAATGCTTTTGGAAGTCAGCCCTCGGATTAGTCAGTGCGCCAAACTCGGCCCATCTTACCGTCGAATGCCGGCGACGCTTTGCTCTCGGACAATGGACCGCATGGTTCCGCCGTCGCCAGCGGGGAAAGGGATCGCAGGCTAGACGAGGACATCTGTGGGGTCAAACCAAAACATAAACAAACGTGTGTTCCTTGTCACTTTGGTTTGGGGATATTTTAAAATGAACTTTTTTATATTTTGCTGAGGTAATGAAGGCGGAGTTGGCGGTACAAGCTAACCACCATCCCCAGAGGAGAACACGAGGTCTGTCTCTCTGAGACACTGCTGACAGACCGCTGGGTGGACTTAATTATACATCCGCTGACAGCAGCAAATTTGACTGGAGTCGGCTAAATTGTCTGGACTCAGTGTAATACGTTTTGAAAAGGGCATGGTTATGTCCAGCTGCCATGTCCCACCATGTACCAGTTCATTTAGACTGGTAGGTGTAGTGGGAGACGTAGTGTCACACCTACAGTATAATGGCTGGCTGCCATGTTTCAAATGGTTGGAGAGTAGATCAATTCAACCCTATTCAGTGCAACGGAGTGCAAAAAGATGAAGGAAGCATTTTAAAGTTCATTGATCCAATATGAGCTCTTCCCCTGACTCTTTTAACTCTAAGGCCTGATAGCTCTAGATGATTCTTGAGCTTAAGAATTAACCTCTGGAGCTTAATTCAAAGACTTGCTATACATTGACACACTATACACAGCCTATTGTATTCTATTGTATTCTATTCCATTTTATTCCATTTAATTCTACTCCATTCCATTGTATTCCATTCTATTCTATTCTATTCTATCAGTCCCTGGTAACTGGGCCAAGTGAGTTGTTTCTTACCGTACTCTCTGGACTGGTCCTCGAGGGGGATGACAGGGCCAGAGGAGAGATGCAGCCTGATCGGTCCTGATGCGGTGGCCCTGGCAACGGGTGCGCGTGCACCTGATGGGTCTCCTGAGGGAGGGGTGAGGGGCAGTAGAACCCCCCCTGCGGAGGGGACAGAGGGGTGGTGGTGGTGGTTGGGGGGTCTGGAGGGGAGTGGTGCCCTACGGGGGCCATAGGGGACACCGAGTGGGGTGGGGTGGGGCTGTACCCCCTTGGCATGGACTCATACCCACCATGGGCATCGTGGGAGTGGAGATAGTGGTGGTGGTACTCTGTTCCGTACCCCGGGTCGGCAGGCGTGGCTGTGGGGTAAGGGGGCGCCTGGGGGTACATGTGCGGGTGCGGGTACCCCCCCATCTGAGAGGACATGTGGTGGTGGTGGTGGTGGTGGAAGCCGGACAGGGCGCCGGGCAGAGCCTGTGCCAGGGGAGACGCCAGCGTGGGGCCGGGCATGAAGGAGTGCGCCATGCTCATCGCCATGGACAGCACGTTGGCCAGCTGACAAGCTTAATCATGGGTGCGGGTGCTGCTGTTAACCACATCGTCCGGGCGCAAGCAACGGGAGGCGGGTCGGTGGTGAGGGGACAGGGGCTGGCGTCCCACCCCGCCCCAAGGGATTCTGGGACGGGAGGCACGGGTGAGCTGGGAGCCGGCGGTGGGGGAGGGGAGGAGAAGGGGAGCTGGACAGCAGGGGGCGGGACAGCAGGGGGCGGGACTCTGGGCGGGGTTTTGGGGGCATCCAGGTGGCCGATTGGGTAAGGGAAAGGGAAGTGGGTGTTTCCCAGGAGGCCGGACATGTGGTAATGCTGCAGGTGGGCCAGCTTGGACAGAGGCATCATCGGATCTGGAGAGAAGAGTGAGGCTGGGGGGTGGTGGTAGTGATGAGGAGAGCCTGCGCACACACACACACACACACACACACACACACACACACACACACACACACACACACACACACACACACAGAGAAACAGTGTTTCAGTTTAACATGTTCCCTTAATCTACCTGGTGTGTGGTGAGCGTTCTGGCACATAATTTCTGCCGTGCATCACCCAGGTGGGTGCTACACATTGGTGGTGGTTACTAGTGAGTCTAGTCTAGAGACTAGAATCTAGTTAGCTTCAGTGGGATAACACGGCAGAAGAGGATAGAGAGGCTAGTTAGCTTCATTGGGATAACACGCAGAAGAGGATAGAGAGGTTAGCTTCAGTGATAATAATCCGACAGAAGAGTGGATAGAGAGGCTAGTTAGCTTCAGTGGGGATAATCCGCAGAAGAGGATAGAGAGGCTAGTTAGCTTCAGTGGGATAACACGGCAGAAGAGGATAGAGAGGCTAGTTAGCTTCAGTGGGATAACACGGCAGAAGAGGATAGAGAGGCTAGTTAGCTTCAGTGGATAACACGCAGAAGAGGATAGAGAGGCCTTCAGTGGGATAACACGGCAGAAGAGGATAGAGAGGCTAGTTAGCTTCAGTGGGATAACACGGCAGAAGAGGATAGAGAGGCTAGTTAGCTTCATTGGGATAACACGGCAGAAGAGGATAGAGAGGCTAGTTAGCTTCAGTGGGATAACACGGCAGAAGAGGATAGAGAGGCTAGTTAGCTTCAGTGGGATAACACGGCAGAAGAGGATAGAGAGGCTAACTTGGGAGGAAAACAACAAATGCCATCAGGAGGTCAGACTGCAATATTGTACTTCGCTACCCAAGGATATTCAGCCCTACAGAGTGGGTAGACGATGTGGCAGTGGCCGCTGTATCATTGTGGAGAAACTTCATAAAATCCTTTCCGGTTTGGTAACTATGGTAACTAGTTTAGAAAGTCATTACAGAACAGCTCAAAGTCAGTGTTTTCCAAACTTCAGATTGGAAAGGTGTATAACAGAAATGTCTTAAGTCACCAAAATCCCCATAACATATGATGCCAGTCATCTCGATAGAGCTCTGTTATCTCAATGTATCGCAATGGATGTACTGCTCAATCGGAAGTTCTGAGACAATGTGGGCAAAGCTAGCGCCCCCCATGTTTGCACGCGGAATAAGGTGAAGGTAAAGTGAGTCTACGGTAGTCTTCCTTCAAGTCACTGGCATACAAGAAAGACTTTTCCGAATGCACATCAGTGACAAAAAAAACCCACCAAACCAACCAAACGAGTTCTATCTCGTATATCACACAGAACGCCTTGTGAACTGCCGGTGACAGTTGTGAGTGACAGCGTTTGTGTAGGATTTGATCTTATATAAACGTCGAGAGGAAAGAGCAGGCTTTTAGCTGTTCCAAAAATGTCCTTGGAAACGGGTAAAAAAAACAGACTGAAACGGGCCTCCAATGACTCAGCTCATCCCGGGGACAGATTTGTACTAACGTAACCTGTGTTTAGAGAGAGAGAGCGCAGACAGCACACACTGCACAGAGGAAAAGGCATTTCTGGCATCAGCCTGACAAGAGTGAATAGTGAAGTCTCTTTTCTCTCTCTCTCTCTCTCTATACAGTTAAACACCTCTCTCTATTGGTCTCTCTGTCTCTGTCTCTCTTTCCCAAATCCTGTCTCTCTCCCTCTCTCGCTTTTGAGTTGATCCCCACTCCTCTTCATTCTCTCTCTCCTGTCTTCACCTTCTCTCTTCTCTCCTCCTCTCCTCTTCTCCTCTCCTCCTCTCCTCTCCTCGGCTGAAGGGAGTAGGGCTGTGAATCCCCTGTGCGTTTGGTTTCCAAGGCATTCCATTCCATGTTACTTAACCAACACGCTGCTGTTTATGCAAAACTCTGGATAGTGTCGTTGCATCACCCGTAGCAGCAGCCGCCACTGTAGCGTCTCTCTCTCTCGCTCTCCCTCTTTCTCACACACACACAAACACACTCATGTACACCCACACCCACTGAGACACACACACACACACACACACACATGAAATGAACGGCACACTGTTACTGCATGCACCTCCTGCTCCTGATCTCTCACATTTTTTTCAGAAGCGACAAAAATGAGGTGTTGACAAACAGGTTGCAGTGACGTCAGTCGCCCACCAATCAACAGAGACGCCACGGCAACAAGGGCACCTCAGTCTGAGGAGGGACACTGCCACTCCTCCCCTCCTCGTCTGCAAGCGGAGGGGCCGTGGGGATGGTGGAGGTGTGTGTGTGTGTGTGTGTGTGAGAGAGGCGGGCCTGTAAGATGGCAGAGAGCCAGCTGTCTGTCCCTATAGGACATAATGTTCTAAAACAAGCGGCAATCCGCACACACAATACAATACAGACAGAGATTCAGTCCTGATGTCAACTCATATTTTCCTGAAGCTGGATCTGTGTGTGAGTGTTTGTGTGTGTGTGTGTGTGTGTGTGTGTGTGTGTGTGTGTGTGTGTGTGTGTGTGATTTCTTTGAGGGGGTATTTTCTTTGGTTTGCACCAAAAGCCCCGTCTCCCCCAAGCAGAGGTTTAGCGGGGCACAAGAGAGAAAGTTTAGGGGGTGTGTGTGGAGTGGGGTTGGATGTGTGGGGGGGGGGGGGGGGGCTGTGGGTTGAGTTTCTTGGAATAAGTCTGGGGGGCGTGAGCAAGCACTGGCAGACAGATGTGGGACTCAACATAGTAGGATAGTAGGAGGGAGAAAGAGAGAGAGAGCGAGAGAGAGAGTGAGAGAGAGAGAGAGAGAGAGAGAGAGCGGGTGGGAGGGAGGGAGAGATTGAGGAAAAAAGAGAGAGAATGAATGTTTCAGAGGGAGAGAGAGAGTTTGAAAGGAGGGAGTAAAGTAATAATAGATGAGAAGAGTATAAGGGAAGGAGAGAAGTGCTGGAAGATAACCAAAGAGTTGGAGGTGAAGGAGAGAAAGAAATTGAGCAATACTGAGAGAGAGGGAGAGAGGGAGAGAGAGAAGGGAGGAGAGCAACAGAACCACTCTGCGCCTCTTTTCCCAGAAATCCTTCTCGCCTCTCCTCCTCTCCTCTCCTCTCTCACACAGACGCCATTCACCACAGCCCAAACAAGCCGTACTCAGGTAGGTGAGGTAATTACCCAGGAGTCCATGGGGCTCGGAGGGGCGGGCGCACAGAGCTGGGCTTTGTGGTGCAGCGTGGGTAACTGGCGCCCCAAACTAATGCCAGGAACAATATTCACCTCAAACGTACAGAAAGAGAGAGAGAGTGGGAGGGAGGGAGAGGGGAGAATGAGAAAGAGGGAAAGAGAGAAGGAAAGGGAAAGAGGGGAGAGAGGGATAGAATGAGAGAGGGAAGGAGAGACAGAGAAAGGGAGGGAGAGAAAGAGGGGAGAGAGGGTTAGAATGAGAGAGGGAAGGAGAGAAAGAGAAAGGGAGGGAGAGAAAGAGGGGAGAATGAAATGAGAAAGGGAAAAAGGGGAGAGGGATAGAATGAGAGGGGGAAGGAGAAACTTTCAATGGAAGAATGATGAGCAGGAGGAGATGAAAGGGGACATGTGTGTGTAGAATGACGTTTATTGGCGATGAGATGAAATGTAGTGTGTACGTAATAATAATGTGTGCGCGTCTGGTAATAATATATGTGTGTATGTGTGTGTATGCAGGTGTAATAATAATAATGTGTGTGTGTGTGTGTAAGGTGTGTTTGTGTGTAGTGTGTTTGTGTGTGTGTGTGTGTGTGTGTGTGTGTGGGTGTGTGTGTGTGTGTGTGTGTGTGTGTGTGTGTGTGTGTGTGTACCTGGTGTGTGAGTGACGTAAGGGCCCAACCTGGTGTATTGTGTAAGGACTGTGAACGTAAGAGGGGCCACATTGGACCCGTTTCTGCATCTGTGTGTGTGTGTGTGTGTGTGTGTGTGTGTGTGTGTGAGTAATACCTGGTGCGTTGTGAAAGGACTGGGAGCGTAAGAGGGGCCGCACTGGAGTGCTGACGTCTGGAGTCTGACACGGTGGAGACGTGCACACACCGACGCCTACGCCCGCTGTGCTAAAGTCAGCTGGAAAACAAACAAACACACCCACACACACACAACACACACAACACACACACACACACAGACATACACACACACACACACAAGAACAAACATACATACACACACACACACACACACACACAAGAACAAACACAAAAGTGAGTTTAATCTCGTGCTGGTGTTAATGGCAGCAGCATTATCTCTGACACACAGAGGAAGCATGCAGTCATCAGGCGCTCTCTCACCGGGCAGAGACGAGGTCGAGTGTGTCCGCGCAAGACTGTGGCTGTGCAGG
>NC_063210.1:20699537-20789537 GCF_017589495.1 Alosa alosa | reverse complement strand
TGTGTGTGTTTGTGGAGAGAGAGAGAGAAAGTTTGTGTGAGAGTTGGGTGGGGGTGGGGGGTAGTTAAATGTGTGTGTTTTTCTCTGGGTGTGTGTAAGTGATGGCTTCCTTATGTTCTGTTCTATGTGTGTGTGTGTGTGTGTGTGTGTGTGTGTGTGTGTGTGTGTGTGTGTGTGTGTGTGTGTGTGGGTGGGTGGGTGGGTGGGTGCATGTTTGTTTGGGCTTACGGCCCATTGATACTGAATGAAAGCAAATCCAATCTGTTCCTTTTCAGATGCTGGTGTTTCGTAACCACCACTATTCTCTCAGCCAGCATTTTATACACACCAAACACACACACACACACACACACACACACACACACACACACACACACACACACACACACACACACACACACAGAAATATACACACACACAAACACACACACACACACATACACACACACAAATACACACACAAATTCACACACACACACACACACACAGTGGGAGAAGGTTATCTACGCATGTCTTTAATGGTCTGGGCTGGGCCATTACATAATGACTAAATCATGAGAGGTTAATATTACTGAGAGAAAAAGAGAGAATGAAAGCTGACTGGCTTTGTTCTTTGCCTTATCTGAAGCACTATAAAGTGCTACAAATTTGAAGTTATGTATTAAATGGTTCATACTACTCTTCAGTAAACAGTAAACCAATAGTTAACTAATTGATTACAAATGTCCATTGGTTGGATGATGGGCAAATTACTTAACAACTGTTTTTATTGACTGCCAGACTAATTACTTGATTGAGTGATTGATTGATTGATTGATTGATTGATTGATTGATTGATTGGTTGATTGATTGATTGATTGATTGATAGATTGATCACTTGCTCTTACCCCAGTAATGCGGAGGCGGGATCTTGCCCTCCTTCTGAACAGCTTCGCTGCTGTCTTCCTTGCGGCTGTCTTGCTGGCCTTTTCTGATTGGCCCTCGTACCCATCACTCAAGCCAGAGGTCACATCAGATGCATAACTAGAGGAAGATAAGAGACATGGACTCATGTAATCATGGCGCCCTTGGCCGTCCCTCAGGTACATGCTTTGTTGAGGAATGACCACTACACCATAGCATGCAAAAAACACAATCATAAATATTCTCATTCAACGATAAATAAGATCATTCCTTATCAAGATCACCTTATGTATGCACAGTATACCCATATTTGGCCATTAACATTACCAAATGAGAGTTAAATAAGACTTTGGAGCCTCTCAGATACCACATTGGGTCTAGTGTTGCCTAATGCTGACCGTTAAAGTGACAACAGGTTTGTAGTTGGCATAGAGTCTCCCCCCACCCCTCTCTCTCTCTCTCCCTGTCGGCCTCTTTCTTTTCTCTATCTCTCCCTCTCTCTCTCTCTATCTCAGCTGGGGCTCTTTCTCTCTATCTCTCCCTCTCTCTCTCTCTCTCCTCTCTCTCTCTCTCTCTCTCTCTCTCTATCAAGCCCTCATCTTTTCTCTCCTATCTCTCCCTCTCTCTCTATCTCTCTCTCTCTATCTAAGCCCTTTCTCTTTCTCTCTCTCTCTCTCTCTCTCTCTCTCTCTCTATCTCTCTATCTCTCTTTTTCTCTGCACTCCTTCTCTCTCTCTTGCTCTCTCCAGGAACATCATGTTCCCTTTGCTCAGGAGCTAATTGTATCTCTGTAGTTTTATTTAAGCTGCACTAGGTAGGCGTCTTGAGACCAAGCGGAGCGGGAATCGGAGCTTCACATTTGTCCGTCAACAAGCACTCCGTCGAGACCAACAAAACATTTACGGGCGTTCCTACTGCTTGGCAGGGCCTCCCGTGCCCACCTTTAACAGGACTTTAACAGGACTACCAACCCCCCCCAATACACTCACACACTCCCTCTCTATCCCTGCCAACCCACCTCCCACCACACCCCATCCCTTCGGCAGCCTGATTGGCTCGAACAGGAAGAGGCGTGTCTTTTAGGCGACAGAGACAGCGGCGATGTATCCCATGGTGACCAAAGTCAAAACATTCGGATATTGCCTAATTCTGAAATGCCAAATGTGAATTCCGCAAAAACACATTTTTTGTGAGTTATTACACTTGCCTCAGCTCCACTCCCACTGACGCCCTCTCAAAGTACCCTGGACTGAGGCCTGCCGTCGTTAAGTGCATTTAGGCAACATGGAAATGTGCAAAACTAATACCGATCACTGAATGCAGTAAGAATTTAAGTATTCATACCTGCGCCAAATATATTCATTTATCTAATAACTTTAGGCTTAACTGTATGCATTCAATCAAAGTCATTTTGAACACCACACACACACACACACACACACACACACACACACACACACACACACACACACACACACGCACACACACACATCCCTCCCTCGAAGAGGCCGACTGGATTGGCTCAGGCAGGAAGAGGCTTGTTTGTCAGGCAAGACAGAACGCGATGGATACCATGTTTTGAAAAGAGGCTTTTATTAGTGACCATCGTGCTCACCAGACTGTGCCCAGAGAGAGAGAGAGAGAGTGAGTGTGTGTGTGTGTGTGTGTGTGTGTGTGTGTGTGTGAGTTTTTAAAGGACGAGGGATGGCGCAGAGGAACCACACTGAGCTGTGAGAAGAAATACCCTTACCAATTGTCACTGTTATTTAGAAAACAGATTTAAATTGAATCACTAACACACACACACACACACACACACACACACACACACACACACACACAGACACAGACACAGACACAGACACAGACAGACAGACACACACACACACACACACACACACAACTACACAACTAATGCACAAACACTAACCATGACCCCAAACACACAGACACATACAAAGGATAAACATAAACTCATACAACATCATATGCACACACACACACACACACACACACACACACACACACACACACACACACACACACACACACTCCTGCAGAGAACAAAGCCATTCCTCTCTCTCTCTCTTTCCTTATTCCCCCGCATAACTCGATACTGAACGCTGCGAGTACACAAAGTCTGGACAAACAATCCTGGTGGGACCTACACACTCACGCCAGCCCACACACTCTCCAGATGCCCTTAACTCGCCCCAACACACTGCAGTAGGGCTGGGGGTACGTGTGGAGGGGTTGGGGAGATTAGGCGTGTGTGTGTGTGTGTGTGTGTGTGGGGTTTTGTGAAAGGGTTCATCTGGGGTCGGCGGTGTTGGACGAGCATACCTGTCACCAGGTGAATTGAAGCCACTGGTGAGCCCGGATTGAGCCCGGTCCGTGTTAGTGGACACCGCAATGCTCTGAGAGAGAGAGAGAGAGAGAGAGAGAGAGAGAGAGAGAGGGGATGGGGAGAGAGAGAGAGAGAGAGAAAGAGGGGAGAGAGGGGATGGCGGGAGAGGAGAGGGATGGAGAGAGAGAGAGAGAAGATGGGGGAGTGATGCATGAGGGAGAGGGGATGGAGAGAGAGAGAGAGAAAAAGTGTTACTTTGTAGTAGCTTACATAGTTCTCCAGCAGCGTTGGCACGTGAGGCAGAGGAGTGTTTATGTTTTCTGCATGTGTGTCTCATTCTGTTTCTCACTCCGTGTCTCGCTCCGTGTGTCTCATTGTGTCTCGCACCGTGTGTCTCATTGTGTCTCGCACCGTGTGTCTCATTGTGTCTCCGGTGACTCTAACTTCCACGATGCACTTGTACTTGTTGTTACTACATCTGTGAACCTGCAATTTGTACTGAATACACTATTCACTATTGCAAGAAAAGTAAAGTTATGTTGGACTACAAATGGACTTTCATACTTTCATACTCTTCTCTGGGGAAGGCAGCAAATAAGCTGACAATAATGACAATTATTGACAATGACAATAATTAAGACTACAAATCCCATGAGGGCCTTACCGAAGGGAAGCGCAGGGCAGGCATTGGATGGCCTGGCACTGGCATAGACTGGGCAGGTACAGGAAGTGGAATCTGAGGGCTGTAGGGGGTCGTCGGGGTGCTGCTGACGCTGTTGGACATCTCTAAGGGGTCCTGGAGACAGGAAGGACTGAGATAGCCGTCTGTCTCACAGTCCGCTGAAGAGATGGAGAGAGAGAGTGAGAGAGAGAGAGAGAGAAAGGGAGAGAGGAGATAAAGAAGAAGAATAAATAAATAAAGACAAAATATGAAAAAAAAAAAAAACAATGCAACTAAACCCTACAGATATATGTGTGTGTGTGTGTGTGTGTGTGTGTGTGTGTGTGTGTGTTTGTGTTTGTGTTTGTGTTTGTGTGTAGAACACCACTTGACCGACCAATCAGGTGTGAGTGATGTCTCTGATTCTGGACCAAATCCTCATTAAGAGAACTGGGTGAGGTCCCTGGCAGAACATCCCGATAACTCGGAACATCGCGATCACTCGGAAACCAAGTCCTTGTGTTCTCAGAACCCGGATGCACAAGCTGGCTCTGAATGAACACGACTGGATCTTCTCCAGAGGAAGCGTCAGTCAGGGATCCGCTTCAAGCCCCAAACAAGAACCAGAACCAGCACCCAGCTGGTCTCAACAAGCGTGATACCACACAGCTGAAGACTCAGGATCAGATCCAGTTTATATCAGGGCCATATCAGGGCCATATCAGGGCCATATTGGAGCCATATCAGGGCCATTTTGGAGCCATATCAGGGCCATATCAGACAGGCTGTGGACATTCATCTGTGTCCTCGCTAACTGTGAGGTTCAAGTGGGAGAACTTGACCTAGAAGTGTCTAAAACAGTGAAACCCCGGAACACAATATCTTTTTTTCATGTGTGCAATAGAATTCGCTACGCTTCTCATGGCTTAACATAGAAGTGCTGCAGCCCAAGCCGGCCACACCACAAGGGAAAGAATGTCAGCACAACACCAGCCCTTTGCCAGCGGCCACAAATGATGGCTTTGTTTTTCACACAAACTTCTGCAGCTCGTTTGCTTCACTACAGCCTATCTCCTCCTCTGCTGTGAAGAGGAAGATGAACATTTGGAGGATGAAGAAGAGGACCCAAACTACGAGCAGCTGTCTTCAGGCACTCGAGGGGGATAACCTGATGCTCTCATGCTGTGTAAGGGACATCTTGTACCAGAGATGTTCTCGTAACATTTAAGGCGTGTAAATTACTGTAGCTTGAGTGACAGGGGTATTAGGGGCAATCTTTTCTGTCGGTGTGTGTGTGTGTGTGTGATAGTGATGTATGTATGCACATACATATACATACATTGTGTGTGTGTGTGTGTGTGTGTGTGCGTGTGTGTGTGATAGTGATGTGTGCGTGATAGTGATGTGTGTGTGTGTGTGTGTGTGTGTGTGTGTGTGTGTGTGTGTGTGTGTGTCAGAGACTCACAGTTGGCTGAGGAGCAGATGACATGTCGGATGTGGAAGTGTTGGTCGGCCTCTGGCTCCTCACTCTCCTCCTGCGGGAAGCCCCCGATCATTCCAGAGTCCAGCGAACTGTTCACCATGGAAACGGCCGAGTCCACCGACCCACTGACCACAAGCAGGGCGGAGTCCACTGGCCCACCAATCATGGACAGGGCGGAGTCTGGTGACATCAGAGTGGAAGGTGTGGGTGTGGGCGGGGTTGGAGGTGGTAAGGGGGAGGGGCTCTGCATCGGCTGGCTAATGGGCTTCGGGGAGAGAGGCTCTGGCTCTTCTTCGATGGTGTCACGGCGTTTTTGCTCCTCGGCCAGGCGACGCTGGCGTTCTCGCTGCCGCTTGATGGCCGTCACGCGGTCCCGCATTGCTTTGGCAACCAGCTTGTAGTCGGCCTCACACACGAAACCCAGCACCACCTGAGAAGGAGAGAGATAGATAGAGAGAGAGAGAGAGAGAGAGAGAGAGAGAGAGAGAGAGAAAGTGGGTGAGATAGACACAGAAAGAGAGAGAAAGAGAGAGAGATGGAGAGCGAAAAAGAGAGAGTGATGAGAGAGAGATGGAGAGACAAAAAGAACGAGTGACAGATAGAGAGATGAGATGAGGGGGAGGAAATAGGACCAGAGAAATAAAAACAGAGCACGAAAAAGAAAGGCTTGTTCAGTACACGTGTAAAGGTCAACACATTTTCTCTACACACCTGCAAACCTCAATCAACCAGTCAGTTTTATTTTACAGTGAACACTAAATGGGCTTCACGTGTGCAATCATCCACTTGCATGTGAAGCTCTGAAAGCTGGCACCAGCTCCAGCAGACACACGGCAGAGGTGGGCCACGTTCGGCCCAGATAAGGGTCTGGTCTGTTTAAAACCCGGCTGGAACTACACACACGTTCCTGTCCCCCGCAGTGTAACTGCTGCCCCACGTGATAGGGATGCATATACTGTAACCTGCGGTCCACTGTTACCATGGCGACAATCAGCATCTCCTCATCATGTCCTAAATCCCACATCGCCGCATCAGTGGGTGGTTAAAAAATAACGTGATAACCCCGACACGTGGCCCCTCTGCAACCCGCCGCTGCCTCCATAGAAAAAAAAAAAACGAATAAATTTGGTCGTGACGACAAGCGAAAGTGAGAGAAGGCCAGGAAGAAAGAAAGTATTGTGAAAAGGACTCGTTAAGGACGACCTTGACCTGGACATACAGGACAAAGGTCTGTCTGCCTTTTTTGTAATCCTCTCCCTACCTCTATCTTTCTCTTTCTCTGTCCATCTCTCTCTCTCTCTTATCATTCTCTATCGTTCTTTCTCTCTCTCTCTCTCCCCTCTCTCTGTCTGGAAGTCATTTTATTATTAAAGGTGCAGCCTCTCTCTTCCCTGGCCCACGGCGATCAGGTTTCAGCGATAATGGACGGCTTGACTCCTGTGTCCTTGAATCCCTCACTTAACCTTGCAGACTACTTGAGGCCATAACCCAGCAGGATCTCAGCACACTCGCAGAGCACGGGTTCTCTGACCTGTTCTCAATTAAACAGGAACCCCAAAAAGTTCTACTTTCAAATCGGAATGTGCCTTTCTTGTACCACCTGCAGGAGTTGGATATGAGCAGTGAAGAATGTGTGTGTGTGTGTGTGTGTGAGTGTACATACACATATGTGCCTGCGGCTTTCTCGTGTGTGTGTGTGAATATGAATGTGCATGTGCAAGTCAATATGTGTGTGTGTGTGTGTATGTATGCATGTATGTATGTATGTATGTATGTATGTCTGTATGTATGTATGTATGAATGTTGATTATGGTCAAATTATAATCAAATGATTATGATAATGAAAGAAGTAGTAGTAGTGTGTATGTATGCATGTATGTATGTGTGTGTGTGTGTGTGTGTGTGTGTGTGTGTGTGTGTGTGTGTGTGTGTGTGTGTTTGTGTGTGTGTGTGTGTGTGTTTCTGTGTGAAACAGAAGGGTCAACAAGGGTAGAGTCAAAGAGGTCTCCTCTAAATGATTTACTGCCCTGAATGAAGAGGGCTGCAACACATTTAAAGAACAGCCAGACACCGTGAGTGGTATGTCAGATATACGTGGTGAAACATTAATCTCTCCACAGAGAAGAGGTAACGAACCTTTAGGTACATTAGTCCACAGTGAGCAGCTGAAACAAGGTGGACGTTGTATGCATGTATGTATGTGTGTGTGTGTGTGTGTGTGTGTGTGTATGTATGTATGTATGTATGTATGTATCTATGTGTGTGTGCATGTATGTATGTATGTATGTATGTATGAATGTTGATTATGGTTAGACTGTGGAATTTTCTCTGAGCTCCAGTGTAAATAAAGGTCTTTTCCCTTTCCGTGTCTTTCCTGAACCTTAAACATAGAATCTTTGCCTGGGATGGAACCCTTCTAAAATGGAACGTTCTGATGTTTCCAAGGTGACATTGAGGTTACAAAGCAGGACAAACAGTAGTGGACTGGACTCTGGAACTGGTAGCAGCCCTGAACCAGTGACCCTACATCCCATGAGGTCCAACCCAGCCCCCACCCAGCTAGTATAGATTGTGTAGTCTCGTAATGGGGACTTTGGGTCAGTACACAGTACGACCAACCTTGAAACCATAAACACTGGCTTTCTGAGTAAACTGCATAGATATTCAATCCTACTCCATATTCTCCATTTCTCTCTCTGAGGTCAAGCTCACTGGTGTAAAGTCACTGAGTGGGTATAGTGCCCTTGACCAGCTCCGTCAGGCACGGCCAGCTAATTAGGATTGGCACACGAGCATGATGAACTGAGAGATTACTGACATTCACAATGTTCCTCTCAGGAAAATTGAAACGTATTGATTGATTTTTAGGAGTTCAGGATACAAATACTTGGCATCACACCAATCCCTGCCAAGAGGCTCTGAGCCTATGTGATCTCCAGCAGGGTTCCTGGGGTGAACTACGCCAATAGTTAGTTCAACAGGTTTAGTCCTCATTTTCCATGGGAGATCACCAAGCCTGGTACAGAGACTATCTGACTTCCTGGGAAGAACAGCCCAATGTCGCATTCTGTGTGTTTTTTATTTTATGTATGTTATTATTCCTATCTGAAAAGACTGTCAACAGCACCCTAGTTTTGGTCTTAGTCAACACGTTTGTCCGTGGAACTCACCATCTCCTGGGCGACCTCCTCAGGGACGTCCTTGTAGAGCTCAAACAGGAACTCAATGGCGTTGTTGTCCTTGTACTTCCCATGCAGCTTCTTGGTGTCGTCCATGCGCAGCCACAGCTTGAGGCTGGCCTTGTGCAAGTCGTCCTCCTCGGCAAGCTCCACGCGCACGCCCGTGTTTTCCTGGAAGAACGAGTGTTCCAGAAGGTCCTGGATGGTGTACCTGTGTCAGAACACAGAACACAGAACTCAGAAAACAGAACTCGGTACACAGAACTCAGAACACAAAACAAGACACACCAGGATCATAGTGGTGTATGATATAAAAAAGACATATGCATTCATATATAATACATGTGGGCTACAAATACACACACACACGTAACACTTAGTATACAGACGAATAGTAGCACATATGCAAATGTTGTACATAAACTGTTCATAAAAGAATAAACACCCCTATACTCCCAATGCTGCCAATTGACATATTCTTGCAATATTATTTCTTGTGCAGCTCAGAAAATGTTACAGTAAGTCTTGTATAGAGAAGTGATCACAGTGTGTTGCACAGTGCTAGCTTAGAGTTAGCCGAGGTACTGCAATCCAAAGTCTGAGTTGTTGATGTAGTTTGTAGGCTACAGTATAAAAACAAACAGTCAGCATTGGCCCTGATGGCCCGTAGCGTTAGCTTAGCGTCGCCAGTGCTAGAGAGGCCCCAGAGAGAGTCTTGGATTGACCCCTCAGCTGCAGACACATGGGCCTACTAAACAAACAAACACACGGTGAACCTCCACATTCATAAGGCTACGCTGGCATCTGGAAGGAGACATTTACTAAAGAGCCAAGTACAACTTTGCCTAAATGTAGCCTACACCAATTCAATTTTAGCACTTAGCATGAAGTAATTAGCTACTACACTAATATCTGTAATGGCAGGCAATGTTTATGTTTGTTCTTAATCTGTTAGTATTAACAAATGCACCAAGTAATGTTCCCTATGAGACCATATAGTACAAGCTCAATATTCAATTCAATATTGAGCTCAGATGAATGTTGCCCATACATGCAGGTCTGCTCTACAATATGACCAGCATAGTTGTTGTGCTACTAAATACAAAGTGTCCTTTAATGTATTAAAATTATTGGCTACATTATTGTTTATTCCATGAAATGTGACATGAATCATGATCCACTAATGCCACACCACCAATCTATGCTCTGGTGTCATGTCTCTGGGTTAGAAGCAGATGGTGAAATATGTACCTTTCATCTTTGTTCATGCGGATGCAGCCCTCGATGATCTCCTTCAGTTCAGGGACTTTTACTTTGAAGAAGCTGTCTGGCTTCATACCCTGGAGACAGGAAAATGAAGAGATCAGCCAACTGTCAATCACCTTCAAAAGAGCAACACAAAAGCCTGGTCAGGTCAAGGTCACCTGGCAGTTTTGTGACAAACCTGGACGATTTAACTCAGAGTGAGTGGTAATCTGCTAATAGAGGAACACTGAGGCTTCATCCTATAGACCCTTTCATCAATAAAAACAAAAACAATGCTTGAACGTTCTATTTGGGCCCCAATCTACTTCCTCTACATTAAGAGAACATATGGAATGTTAAAAAGGAAGTCTTGTGGGGCCAACTATGATGCTGATAATGGAACTCTCTTGAAAGGGTCCATAGCTAAACAAGGCCATAGGATTCTTCTTTCAGGAGGTTTATTACTTTGGCCTACCCCGAGTTAACTTATCCAGGTTAGACACTACACTGTGTAACTTGGAACAACCCCTTGTTTATTCTGCAGCCTTTGAACTGAAATCCCCAAAACAGTCTTTTTGTCTTATTTTGTCTGATGTATGTTTCCTGCAGGATGCACACAATGTTTACAACATGAAAAGAGGCTGTCTCACAGAAGAGGCCATGTTGGGTCTCAGTCTGTGACAGTGAATTGTGGGATAGTGGAGGACTTCCTGCCCTGTGACAACACTGATAAGGAAGCAATAGGGTCCCACCTCAACCTTCTGTGGCCAACATCAACATTTCATCAGACCGCAAATATTGTGACGCACGTATACACGGGCCCACATGCACGCACACGCACACACACACACACACACACACACACACACACACACACACACACACACACACACACACACACACGCAAACACACTATGGGGCCTGCTGACTTCTACTCCAAGCTGAAGCTAATCCCTGTGCGTAAATACTGTATATGTTCGGTTACTTGTATATCGTTCCAACTCAACTCTGAATTATTCTGACGAGCAGGATTAGGAGATGGAAAACATGAGGACTGGCAAACGTTACATTAGACATGCTGTTCGGCGTGAGGGAGTCTGGTCCTCTGCACGTGCTTGTGTTTCCCGACTAAAGTCACTTTCTTAGCTGTGGCCCATGTGCCAAAGAAAATGAACCGGTCTTAGACATGATGGCTACCCTGGAGGAGAGTGTTTTTAACACAAACAAACACGTTATAATATCAAAAACAAAGTCTGGCCTTTGGGAGTCTCTTTGGGAGGAGGGCTGAGCATGACGATAAATTAGGATTTTATTTCATGGCTGCTGGTTTTCACTCACCTAACTGCCACACACACAGACACACACATACAAACACACACACACACACACACTCACCCAAATATCATTAGCCCTCTGTGGTAATGTGTTTCTTTCGCCAGGTGTTTCGATTCATGGGGCATCTCAACCTCATGCCATGGCCTACAGCAAATGACGGGTGACCGCCAGTCACAATTAACACGTCCACCCCTTAGAGGCTGGACGTTTCTGGCCTTTCGTCCTCCTCAAGCACTCCTGTTTGCCTTTGGTCTGGCCGAGTTGGAGAGGCTGACGGACAGACGTCATTGTCAAAACAGTTATAACTCTCTCCGTGGCTGCCGACCAGCCCGGGATGGCGAGCCCAGTGTGTCAAATGTATAGCTTGTCAACACCTCACCTCCCCACATCAGCTTCGTCACAACTTACTCCGAAGCCCTCCAACAAAACAGCCATAGACACACACATACACTGTGGTCAACTGACAATGAACAAGGTCCATGTGACCAAGTGCACTTTTGAAAAAAAAAAAAAACGTGTTTTATGCAATTTTCATAATTAATATGATACTATTTTGCATCAAACAATATTATTTTATATTACTTGGACCAAAATATCATGAAATTTGTGGACATGTCAGTTGGACACATTCACACACTGTCATTTTCAGACTGACAGCAGTGGCTGACATGACTGACCCCATCTAACAGGTCTGGGAAACAACGCTCTAGTTCTAAAACCTCTCGGAGACATGGTTTCAACATGTTGGCGAATGTTCAAAATGACTAGGATGTCGCCTTGATGCCAGGGGTGGGGACAAAATAAAATGCCTCAAACAGAGGGAGACATACTGGATCTATTCGCTGAGAGCTACTAGCCATCCAGGTCTCAACAAAGATTTTGACCTTTCACCTTTTCTGTAGTTTTTTGTAGCCTATTGTGGTTCTTCAGAACAATGGGTCTGTTTGATATGTTGTTGTGTGGAGTACATTTTAGTACATTTTAGAATAACCATGAACTATGACATTTGACTGAACATGTTAGGACTTATTTAGTTTTGACATGAAGAATACATCCAGATTTTAGAATTACTGTTGTAATCTTTACCGTGATTTGTGATTTATGGACTTTTTGATACATGTGTGGAGTAGACCTGCACCAAGGTTTTAGAACTACTGTTGACATCTTGATCATAAACTGTAATGTATAACCTATTCATATTTACTGTCTTTTAATGCATGTACGGAATGCGTTTAGAGTTTTTGGAATTGCTATCGTGATCTTGACTATGAATTGTGATACATGGTGTGTTCATATTTGTTCAATTTTGATGTGGAGTTCTTTGTTTGTGAAGAATAAGTTTATTATGTTTTATTATGAAAGTTTAGATCAGTCATCAGCACAACGTCTGGTGGTACTATGCTGACAGACTTTTCAGTCATAAAACAAGTCGAATGATAATGGTAGATTGGCGTTTTTCAGGTGGCTGTCAGTTGTCCTCATTAAGACAATGAAGATGTCTTAAGTTGTGAAAAACACTTTTATACTTTTTTTGGTTACACTTTACTCGAAGGTATCTACAGTACATGACACTGTCATGAACGTGTCATAAACATTATAAACAAGTGATAAACGTTTATGACATAATGCTTCTGCCAGAGTGTCATTCGATTAGGGTTAGTGTCAAGTTAGGGTTAGGGTTAGTGTCATTCAGTTTTTTTCATGACAAGTTAGGGTTAGTGTTAGGATTATGACAGTGTCATGTCACTCTTATGTAGAAACCTAAAGTAAAGTGTAACCCCTTTTTTAACTCATTATTGAGTAGTAAACACACGTTTCACATGAAGAGTGCCTTGTACACCTCAAACAATCACTGTCTCACTTTCCATCTCAGAATAGTACATTCAAAAGCGTTCTAGACATCTCAGGAGAGACCTGCATATTTTAGCTCGTAAAGACAAAGGACATCTAAACAGGTCTAACAGGTCTGGGAAACAACGCTCTTGTTCTAAAACTCGGAGACATGGTTTCAACATGTTGGCAAATGTTCAAAATGACAGGAATTCTAGGATGTTTCTTCAAAAGTTTAGATAAGTCATCAGCACAACGTCTGGTGGTATGCTGACTTTTTCGGTCATAAAAAAAGTCATGGCTTGAAGAAGTCAGATAATAGATTGACCTTTTCAGGTGGATGTCAACAGTTGTCTTTGTTCTTTAAGACATGAATATGTATGGGAGACACTGCCTTAGTTTTAAAACCTCTGGGGGGAAAAATACATGGTTTCAACATCACTGTGGCATTTCAACATTTCAAAATGACACCATTTTGAACAGTTGTCCTGTTAGTCTTTCGGATGCTTATCGAGAGGACATGTTTTTAGAATCTAAACAGATGTCCTGTCGATAAGCATCCGGCTAATGGGGCAACTTGTTGGAGGCATCAGTCATCAGCACAACGTCTGGTGGTATGCTGACAGACTTTTTTTAGTCATAAAACAAGTTGAATGATGATAGATTGGCATTTTTCAGGTGGCTGTCAGTTGTCTTCATTAAGATAATGAAAATGTATGAAGTTGTGAAAATTACACGGACACTTTATGAACTGTCATGAACGTCATAAACATTATAAACAAGTCATAAACGTTTATGACATAATGCTTCTGCCAGAGTGTCATTTGGTTAGGGTTAGTGTCAAGTTAGGGTTAGGGTTAGTGTCAAGTTAGGGTTAGTGTCATTTGGTTTTTGTCATGACAAGTTAGGGTTAGGGTTAGTGTTAGGGTTATGACAGTGTCATGTCACTCTTACTGTATGTAGAAACCTAAAGTAAAGTGTAACCCCTTCATTGAGTAGTAAACACACGTTTCACATGGTGAGTGCCTTGTACACATCAAACAATCCCCATCTATCTCACTTTTCATCTCAGAATAGTACATTCAAAAGCATTCTAGACATTTCAGGAGAGACCTGCATATTTTAGCATGTAAAAAGAAAGGACATCTAAACATGTAAACAGCAGAAAACATTTCCCAATAATTCCCCATTTACCCACTGGGTTGGGATCAAGCTGGGACAAGTTGGGATCTTGTGACTTTTCAGGCTTTAAAAAGGAGAGGCTGTCAGCTTTTTTCTCCACCTCTCTATCCATCAAGGGGACATAAAGCTCAGAAAACTCTTAGGTGAGGGCCCTGGAGTCGGGGTGTGGACTAACGACGTGATTTCAATAATTGGACTTGCAGCGAAAACGGCCTTGACCTTCAGCTATCTGCCAGATTGCAGACAGACTCCAGCTTACTAACAAATCAATGGCTTATTTTACTTAGATCCATATCTGAAGCTGGAGGCAGGAGGGGTGGGTTGGGACACGAAATGACTCTCACTATTCAGACCATCTGTAGCCTACTCTGTGATTTTCCCTTAGTTATAAAAAGGAACCCGATTGGGCAGTAATTGAGAAAAATTACTAAAATTGCCTTTTTCTAAATTAAATGACCCAATTCCTCGCCCTTCCAGCACAGATTACTAGGAACTGCCATCGCGGGGGGTTTGGGTGGAGGGGGTGGACGTGTCACATCCTGCCCTTTGACCTCAGGAATGTAGGGTCACGTTTCTGTTGTGAGATACTTGACTCATAAAGACAAGAGTGGACTAGGGAACGGGCCTGGTTGTGGTCATTCTCGTCAGCAGGACGAGACACGGGGAGGCAGGAAACTGCTTTTTGCCGAGGGGCTGAGGAAATGAGATGGATTGTGAATGATATAAAGGGGTGTGTGTGTGAGGCGGGGGGGTATTGACAAAAGATTGAGAGAGAAAAATAATTGAGTCGTTAAAAAACAACAAGGGCCTCACTAGTCCTTTCATCATATATACAGCACTGGAAAAATGTCATCCTACAGTTGCTTAGTGACATTCGAATGAGTTAACGGTCATATTCAAATTTGCAGTTGTCTTTTAATTTTGAATATAACCATCAACTCAATCGAATGTCACTCAGCAACCGAAGGATGACATCATAAAAATGTGCAGTGGTCTCTTAATTTTTTCCAGAGCTGTATATAAAATAACCAAAAGGAATAAGACTTAAAAAGAATGAAAAGAAAGAAAGAAAGAAAGGAAATAAAAAGGCAGAGTGTATGACAGATCTAAGCAGGAGAAACCCAGAGAGAGGGCAAGAAAGAGAGAGGGGGAGAGTGAGAGAGATTGAGGGAAAGAAAAAAAAGAGACGGAAGGGACAGAGAGATTTGTGGATCAGAAAATGTTTACTATCCTATAACGGCAGTAGGAAAGCCCCCTACCAGGGTTTAAGTGAGGAGAACAGATGGTTCTGATTCCATGTCCTTCCAGTACTCATGTTCAACTACACACACTGAGATATGGATGGAGAGACAGACAGAAACAGAGAGAGAGAGAGAGAGAGAGAGAGAGGGGGGAGAGGGGAATGAAAAGGGAGAGAGAGAGAGAGAGAGAGAGAGAAAGGGGGAGAGATAGAGTGATCAAGAAAAAAAGGAATGAAGAAGGAGAGAGGGAAAGAAAAGAGAAAGAGAGAGGGTGTGGATGTTGGATGAAATAAATGTAGAGGGACTTTGAGTCGGCACTTCTTTTTTGCCTATATGTTAACATAAACAGAACAGAAAAAACACAAATTTCCCAGAAAAGGACAAGAAAGCACTGGAACGTGGAAAGGAAGATAAAATGTAAAAGAACAGACTGTACAGGATCTGAACAAAACAACGCTATCATCACCACCACCACCACCACACGCTGAAACTCACGCTGGTGACTTTGCGGTAGATCTGTGCGGCGTTCTGGCACTCTGAGTATGGGTACTCGGAGGTGGTCATCTCCAAGATGCACATTCCGAAAGCGTACACGTCCACGGCCTCATCGTACTTCTCCTCGTACATCTCCGGAGCCATGAATTCCGGCGTTCCTGATCAGAAAGAAAACAAATTAAAAACTAAATCAAAAACAGGATGTGTTTACAAACCTTCGCTAATTAGTAATCATCGTTTATATAACGCTGCTGCATAACCACGTTTGTGTTTGTTTGCGTTGCGTCTGCTTTCTGTGTTTATGTTACGACATGCTTCCGTATGTTGTTCTCCATTCTTGGGATTTGAGGGAAGATGTTGTGAAGGACGGTAGTAGGGAATATTAGAAAAACAAACAATTACGAAGGCTGTAATAACAAGTATAGTTTACTACAGGACAACGCTCCTCATAATGCCAGCTTATAGGCTTACACTGAGCACGTAACTGAAGTGCTCCATTGTAGCCTGGGCCTTACTGTGGACTACTTCTGAATATCTAATGGCTTTTTTAGCATTTTTGTAACTGATCATAGCATCTAAATCTTCTTTGATTAGAGAGTAGTTTCTGCCCTGCTGAACACATTTGGTTAAAAAAAAAAGTAAAATATCTCTATGTGGCCAGATTAGGTAGCATGTTAGCATGTAACATGTGCATGTAGCATGTAAACTGTAAAAACATTAAAATCAGTCTAATCGGTCAGTCAGTCTAATCTAAAGACACCAATTTGTAAGTAGCTGTTTCCTTTAAATACAAATATCCGTGCACAACTGAACTTCCCTTACAAGCTGTCAAAAAACACAACAATATTGCATTGTAGGACAGTGGAGGACTTCCTTTCGAGTATTATGTGTGTGTCAGGATAATGTGTCGATGGCCAATATTGATGATGATGATGATGATGATGATGATATTAATATTATTGTGTGATGATATTATTGATATTATTATTATTGTATTGTGTGATGTATGTGTGTGTGTGTGTGTGTGTGTGTGTGTGTGTGTGTGTGTGTATGTGTGTGTGTGTGTGTGTGTATGTGTGTGTGTGTGTGTATGTGTGTGTGTGTGTGTGTGTATGTGTGTATGTGTGTGTGTGTGTATGTGTGTGTGTGTGTGTGTGTGTGTGTGTGTATGTGTGTGTGTGTGTGTGTATGTGTGTGTGTTACCTATGACACTTTTGGCAAAGGAGGCACTCTTCAGCGTGGCAAGGCCGAGGTCTCCGATCTTGACAGAGCCAGTGGGGCCGGTGATGAAGATGTTGTCGCACTTGAGGTCACGGTGGATGATGGGGGGCGTGCGCGTGTGCAGGAAGTGCAGCCCCTTCAGGATCTGATGGCTCCAGCGCTGCAGGAGCTTCAGCTTCATCTCCTTAAAGCGCTTCAGGTACCTAGGACAGGAAACAGGAGGTTGGTGCTATTGGCTTCATGATTGGCTCCTGAGCCTGATATGCCATCTTGCTTTCCATTGAAGCTCAGTATAATATCGAGATCCCATATTTGGCTTTCATTTGGAAAAATGGTTCACATCTCAGAAAGAATTGTAATCACTGATTATAAAAAGATATTAAGGAGCGAAAAGGAAGCAATTGATTTCACTACTCTTTCCAAAACATTACACAAATATTCATGATATGATGCTCTCACACACACACACACACACACACACACACACACACACACACACTCACGTTTTGAGGGTGCCAGAGGTCATGAGCTCAGTGACAAGAATGATGCACTTCTGGCCCTTGTCGGTGGACTTCCAGGAGTCATGGAAACGCACAATGTTGGGGTGCTGCAGTCCCTTGAGCATATCCACCTCCTCACTGAAGCGCTGACGCTCCGCCTTGGTCAGCTTACGCGTCTGAGAGAGGGGTAGAGGAGACATCAGACATCAGCAGCCATAAACACACACACATACACACACACACACACACGCACTGTCATACATCTCATCTCAAATCAAATAAACACCCATACGCATATAGGGGAGTGCATTTCGAAGAAATTCAAACTGACACTTGCAAACAGATATGCAGTATTAAGGATGCATTATGATACCTAATTCACTCTGATGAACATAACAAACGACTGACCAATCTGCCATAAATCTCAGACACTCCTCCTCAAGCCAGAGATGGCACCTTAAACTTCAAATTAAGCTGGCACAGAGTTTAGTGTTTTAGTGTTTAGTGTGTGTGTGTATGTGTGTGTGTGTGTGTGTGTGTGTGTGTTTATGGCAAAACAGCGTATTTCATCATCAGTTACATAACCAGGCACATTTTCCTTGAGTGGTAACATCTAACGTGCCCCTGAGAGGAAGCTTTTCCGACCAGACCCATGGAGGAGGTAAGGCAAGCCGGGCAATCATGGAGGCCACAAAGGCATTTCTGTGAGCAAAGACCCAGAGACTGAGTGAATGGCCTGCTTTAGCCTGGGATGGAATATGATGGGGCCCCACACAGGCCTGGTGGGGTGTGTGTGTTTGTGTTCGTGTGTCTGTGTGTGTGTGTGTGTGTGTGTGTGTGTGTGTGTGTGTGTGTGTGTGTGTGTGTGTGTGTGTGTCTTTAAGGTGGAATACTTCATAGAAAGTCTCACTTCAGAGTCAACACACAACACAACACACACACACACACACACACACACACATATACGTACACGCACACACATACTTATATACATACATACATGCACACACACACACGCACACGCATACACATATACATACATACACGCATACGCATGCACATATACATACACGTACACACATACTTACATACATGTATGTATGTACATACATTACACGTGCACATGTACACACTGCACAAACACACAAACATACATGTATGTGCACATAAAACACACACACTCAAACCCTCTCTCTCTTACTGTACCACACACACATACATAGTACGTGCACACGTACACACGTGTTCTCCTAGTAACTAATCTTGTTATCTGCTGAAACCAAGGTTGTACACAATTTGAATTGCAATTCTGCTTCCTGTTTGCTACCTCAATTGAAATGCAAGTGAAATTCAAGAACTGAATTGGAATTTAAGAGCCAGTTTCAATTCAATTCTGGCATTTTGCACAAGCTGAAACACAGTTTGCTTTCCTAGTGCAGGCTGAGCAGGTTGTATGACAGAGGAGGGTAATGTTGCTTCAGGGGGAGAAAACCTGTATGCATGTGTGTGTGTGTGTGTGTGCGTGCGTGCGTGTGTGTGTGTGCGTGTTTGTGTGTGTGTGTGTTTTTTGTGTGTTTGTGTGTGTGTGTGTGTGTGTGCGTGTGTGAGTGCATGCATGTGGGTGTGTGTGTGTGTGTGTGTGCATGCACATGAATAAGTGTGACAAGTTAAAAATTGGGTGTTAGAGATCAGAGACACTGCTCTAGGGCAAATGGAACAAGAAGCAACATGTCAGCAACTGGATGTGCTATAGATGCCTAGAGACACAGTATATACCTTAACTCTCCTTTATATATATTTTTTACTTTATTTAGATATTTTTTTTTATTTGTTTGTTTCCAACATTACAATGTTCATATCATTTACTAATTCATGTATTTATTTTTAATTATTTCTTGTTCAAATCTCACACAACATTTTTCAAAATGTTCAAAATGATGCTGTTAAATATGCTGTAAAGATCTAATTATGAATTTGATTTTACAGTTACACTAGGAATCCAGTGGACTTTTTGGAGTAACCTTGTCTTTCAGTATTATGTTATGCTGGAGGCTTACTACTAAGCTTTTATAATAAAGTCCATTCAACATTTCTATCCCTGCCCTGTGTTTGGTAGGATGGGGCAAGCTTTGTGGTTTGTGTGTGTGTGTGTGTGTGTGTGTAGCCCTGCTTTTGGCAGGACGGGGCAAGCTTTCTGGTTTGTGTGCCACAGCTTAACACATGGAAACGGAGTCTCCTTTCTGAGACTCACTTCTGGGGGTGTGTGAGGACTAGCTACTGGTTTGACCAATAGCAGTTTTAAAAGGTGTTTTAAAAGGTGCACACACACACACACACACACACACACACACACACACACACACACACACAGGAGCAGTGACTGTGTGAGGGCTTGGGCAGGAAGACCCCAGCCATGAAAGGACAGGGGCTATGACACACACCAGTGCTCCTGAGCCTTATGTAAGAGGGAGAGGTGGAGAGAGAAAGGGAGGGAGGGAGGGAGGGTGGGGAAGGAGAGAAGAAGCAGGATAAAAAGAGAGGAGAGGAAGGAGAGAGAGTGTGTTTCCCTCACTGGCATTAACTAAGGTAAATAAACATGTGGCATGAAAAAGGAGCCCAATGCTCCCAAATGCAACTCTCCTAAAAATGAGTGTGTCTCTGTATGTGCATAACACTCTCTCTCACACACACACATACACACAGACACATACTCCATAAATCTGTCACACACCAATCGTCACCCACCAATCTCTCTCTCTCTCTCTCTCTCTCTTTCTTTCTCTCTCTCTCTCACACACACACACACACACACACACACACACACACACACAGAGTCTTTTATTACATGTGAATGCAGAGTCTCTGCTCGATTGGGAAAAACACACATGCACTGCAGGGCCAAAGGTTTTTACTAGAAAGTAGAGGAGACATCAGCATCGGCCCAACACACACACACACACACACACACACACACACACACACACACACACACACACACACACACACACACAGTCTCTCTTACACACAGACATACAGACAAACACATGCACACACACACATACATTGCTGTGTTTCTCATGTTCATATACCTAGTTCTGAGGTCTGTGGGGGTCTGGCTACCACAGCGGTGAGTCATCAGTAACTCTGAGTGACCCACATAAGGGGAGAGGAAGAGGCCGCTGGGATATCCTGCTGCAAGATTACTATGTGTGTATGTGTGTATGTGTGTGTGTGTGTGTGTGTGTGTGTGTGTGTGTGTGTGTGTGTGTGAGTGTGAGTGTGAGTGTGTGAGTGTGAGTGTGTGTGTGAGTGTGTGTGGGTGTGTGTGTGAGTGTGTGTGTGGGTGTGTGTGAGTGTGTGTGTGGGTGTGTGTGTGAGTGTGTGTGTGGGTGTGTGTGTGAGATTGACTGTATGTATGCATATGAAGTTTGTCTGTGTGTCTGTGTGTGTGTGTGTGTGTGTGTGTGTGTGTGTGTGTGTGTGTGTGTGTGTGTGTGTGTGTGTGTGTGTGTGTGTGTGTGTGCACTGTATGTGCATGTGTGTGTGTGTACTTGCGTGTTTGTGTGTGTGTGTGGGGGGGGTTAAATATGAAATGGCGTGGCTTGTGTGTGAGACTGTCCGAGTGTATGTGTATGCCTACACTGTGTGTGTGTACAGTATGTGTGTGTGTGTGTGTGTGTGTGTGTGTATGCGTGAGAATGCCCAGCACCATTGCAATATGGACAGAAGAAAAACAAATAGAGACCCGAGCAGAACAGCACTGAGGTTTCACATCTGGCACCAATACGGACTCTCTTACACACAAAACTATTTTCAGTCATTTTACCCATCAAGCCCTATATGACAGACCAAAGAAAGAAAAAAAACTTTTTCTTGTACAAGCACAAAGACCTCTTCATACCTTCACAAGGAACGAAATGTTCTCCCACACACCCCCCACACACACACACACACACACACACACACACGGACTACACACTCCCCCTACTCATTCAGTACACATTGTTTACTATCATCACATTCATCTTCCATTAAGCCCTTTCCCAGCAGACCTTGTGGCGGTATCTCTTACACATACACACACACACACTCACACACTCACACACACACACACACACACACACACACACACACACACACACACACACGTTATAGGATCCACAAGGCACTTCTCAATTAACACAACATCCTTATTAACCAATGTGATGGACGGAGACAGACTGACAAGCACGTGTCCCAGACCAGAGTGTACTCTGAGTGTGTCGAAGGGATAACGAACACCAAAACGTGCAGATATCAAATAACAATAACAATGAATGAAGTCATAGCATAGATCCATCTGCTGCCCAAAGATTCTAGGTCATAGCACTCCTGAATATTTGATAGAAACATTTAGAGTAAGTCCCTTTGTGTATAAATATTGCAGAACTTCCTGCCAATTAAAAATAAGAACTTCATGCGACTTCCATATATACTTATACTATATCACATACCTAATCTATTTCAACACTGTACATCATTCTAGACACTCTCTCACACAGTAGATGTGTATTGGTTTGGTCGCGGCAGTCTGTCCTGTGTGGTTTCTAGAACATTGTGTGACTCTGGTTACTTTGTCGGATCTCTGTCCAGCCAGGTCACAGAGGAAAGCGCACACGCATGCTGATCAAAGAACAAACCGTAACTTAATACGCATACCAGAGAATGTGCTCTTCCACGCGTGTGTATGAGAGGGTGAGAGGGTGAGTGAGAGAGTGAGTGAGTGAGTGTGTGTGTGTGTGTGTGTGTGTGTGTGTGTGTGTGTGTGTGTGTGTGTGTGTGCGTGCGCGCGCGCTTGTGTGTGTGTGTGTGTGTGTGTGTGTGTGTGTATGACTGTGTGGGGGGTCAGGTTGACTGATGATTGAGAGACGTACTGATCCAGAAAGGGTGGCGATGGCAGAGAGCTACTGGATGGAAGTGGAGCGAGAGAAAGAAGAAGATAAAGAAAGAGAGGAATGAGAAAGAGAGAGGAGAAAGAAGAGCAGGAATAGGAGGAGCAGAGCAAAGAAGAGGAAGAAGAGGAGGAGGATGAAGAAAGATGATGATACTTTGTCGAGTCTCCATTACGTATTGTTTTCATGTGTTGCTATCTCAAGAAAACAATAAAAACAAAGTTTGGAAAAGAAAGATGATGTTGGTGATGAAGGCCTTGTTTCTCTTCCACCTCCCTTTTGCATACCCCTGTGGAGTTCTTATTCTTAGAATTTCTGAGAACATAAATATGTCGGGCGGATTGAGTTGGGGGGGTTTCGCTTGCGGCCCCTCAGGAAGGTTGACTATGTTTTGGCCATCTGCCATGCAGTCGGAGATTATATAAGTACTGTTGATGGTAAAGAGCATGGCTGCTGCTAGCATTAGCGCTTAACCGTCAGCAGCAGTCTTATGACAACTGCCAGAGAAGGAAATAGAGGGAGAGAGAGAGAGAGAGAGAGAGAGAGAGAGAGAGAGAGAGAGAGAGGTGGGAGGGGGAGGGAAAGGGGGAGAGGCGGAGAGGAGCAAAAAGGGTTGATAGACTAAATGTGTGAGAAAGTGGCAGAGAGAAAGACAGAGCCAAAGAGAGGGAAAAAGGGGCGAAAAGAAAAGGATGAGGATAGCCAGTGGCACATAAAGCAAAAGAAATGGAGAAAGAAAGAAAGAAAGAAAGAAAGAGCAGTTCTAGCATGAGATGCTAGTGAGCTCATGTTGAGGCCCAGTTGGGCTTTGTTTTCAATGCTGATCTCATCTCGCCCCACTAGCGACAGCACAGCACAGCACAACACAATGTTGCCACAGCATACACCCTAACACACGCTTAACTTCCCATGGGACAATATGCACACCTCTCCTTTAAACATGGCTCTCACTCCTTTGCCTTTAATTGTGTGTATTTTCAATGTACTGATTAATTTTCTTCCTTTCTACCTTCTACTTGCTAAGTGCTTTTAATTGCCTAGATGTTTGTAAAAGAACTTAAAAAATCATAACTGTATGCTTCATGTAAGTCTGTAAATTCTATGGAACATTTGCATTACAAGCAACATTCCTCTGACCCACCCGCAAGCTGCACACAGTCCAGGCCGGGTGGTCTTTCTGAAAGTTAGCCAAAGGTATGCCTGGGTAAGGGGAAGGCTTCCTCAGGTTAAACATTCCCACATACCCAACTTCCCAGTAAACCATCTAACCAGGTCAGCAGCTGCGTCCAGCAGCAGTGGAAGCCTATAAGCTGAAGCCTATAAGCTTGGTGTCAGCCGTGTCTCTGAGCTCAAAGGGTTCCTAATCACATTAGCCCTTAAAGGTGTGGGTTTTTGAACATTCTAACATAAGATTCCGTTCCGCAACAATTCAAGGTTCTAAAATTCCATATTGAATTCAATCAACCCAGATATTCTTTAGAACGTTCATTTTCCAACATTCCCGTCACACCGTTGTGATGGTACGACCTTAAGGAACATTACACATTTACGCGCTTCGAAAGACGTGCGGTCACATATGTTGGGAGGCACACAACACGAACAGCATGCCACATTGATGACACAATTCTCATCATCGTGGGTGCGGGACACCGACGCAGGACTATATTCGGGCCTTTAAGGGTTAGGAGAGCATGGAAGTGGGTTAGCCTAGCTTAGGTGGCGCCCCCAGGCATGGAGGTAGAGCAGAGGCTGCAACTCCCATCCCTGTAGGGGAGAAGCTGGTAGTAAGGGACAGTCTAGACCAGCAGGTTTCTTGCTGATCCCACCCAACACCACTACCCTCTACCCATTGTTTGTCTGTTTACACTATCTCTCTGGTTTAATTTGAGTTCTTAAAGTACAAACAAAGGTAAATCGAAATGTCTGTGTCTTTTATGACTGATGATAATTGGACATAATATAATTGAGTTAGCACCCAGGTACAGAAGCAGAGGCAGACCCCCCCCCCCCTCCCCAGTCTGGTCCAGTCCAGGGCCACTTGCCCTCCTGGGGGGAAAGTGCAGAGGACAGCTGCATGACCAGGCAAGGTTAGTCTAATCCCCTTAGATGGAGATGGAGATTCAGGGACAGACCCGCACAGACACACACACACACACACACACACACACACACACACACACACACACACACACACACACACACACACACACACACTCCGGTCAAGTTGAGCTGAATGATGAAACAATTGTGTCAGCTTCCCGGTGATGTTGGTGTTCCTACATGATCCGAGCGAGGCAGCAGCTGTCGGCCTTGACGAGTGTTGGAATGAATGTTTTCAAAATACCAGCTTATTAGCCCCGACTGGTCATATGGGTGTCAGGGCTCGAAAAAATCGAAAGAGGTCTTTTTTTTCACAGTCAGGGCTGAGAGGGTAAAGGAAAGCTGGGAGGGTAAAGGAAGTAGGAAGTAGGAACCAGGAAGTAGGAACTAGGAAATAGCCAGACCTGGTTCAGATATGGATCACAATCCGTTTTAGAGTCACATCCATTTAGGTGTCCTCCAACAGGTGAATTGTTCATTTAGAAGAGTAAGGCCCCTTACTCAGCATCTGAAGCCAACATTAATCAGTCTAAATGTCAGCTAAATGTCACTTTTACATCAAATAACTAAATTACTGTAATCCAGATGACTACTGATTTAAAGCTCTTGCCTGTTGCTTTGCCTTGCTTTGTGTTTGAGAACATTTCCACAAGAACCAGGAAAGCAGGGTTTCTGTCGGGGTCATTACACGCAAGCGGCTGGGTCAGCACAATCTATTCAGCTCGGAAACACACACACACAGACACACACACACCGATCCACTCAGAGAGACCTGGGACCAGAACCTGAGAGTAGTTCCCATCCATTTAACTTTGGAAATATCACAACAGTTCTCCTTGGCCCTCTCCAGCCGTACTGGCTGGTGGGTTGTCCGTTCTCGGATAGCGGAGATAAACATCGTGTATTTAACAAAGTGGAAAGCAGGGCACTTAGAGAGGGGGGTTTGATGGAGTCCCACTTGGGCTGGTCCCAAACATGAGACAGTTTGAGCTTAAAGTACACAAGGTCACACAAAGGTCTATGGTTTACCTTCACAGTCACACACAAACACACACACACACACACACACACACACAGACAGACACACAGAGACAGACACACACACACACACACACACACACACACACACACACACACACACACACACAAACACAGAAACACACTTCAATTTGAATCAAACTCCTATGCAGCTTCAGAGGGGAAAGCATTTTTACTTCATTTTACTTTACCATTTTGGACAAATTGAAACACCAGGCACACACACACACACACACACACACACACACACACACACACACACACACACACACACACACACAGAAAAGCTGGCCTCCACCAACTGAAACAGGACTCGGTATGCAGTAAGCCAGAAAGCTATCATCAGGGATATGCCATGTTTTCAGAAGCGGCTATAAACTTATAAAGTAGCTGCTTAAAATTTGTGCTTAAACAGAGTGAGTCTTTAACACGTCATTCAAAATGACAATAGCCTTCCTTAACCCTTGTGTTACCCATAGCATTATCCATAGCTGACTACAGTCTTAACCCTTGTGTTACCCATAGCATTATCCATAGCTGACTAGAGTCTTAACTCTTGTGTTACCCATAGCATTATCCATAGCTGACTACAGTCTTAACCCTTGTGTTACCCATAGCATTATCCATAGCTGACTAGAGTCAAACATGGCGGGCTCTAGGGCCCTGGGAAGGAGGCTAACTTCAGGTGGGTCCAGAGGCCACGACAGGGATAAGACTGTCAGAAAGACAGCCAGGCCATTCACACACAGATGCCCATATGGTCACACACACACACACACACACACACACACAGAGTCATGTCCATGTTCACCGATATACAGTATATTCGCCACATTAACCCATATGTGTTAGACATATGTGCCCCTACATCGACACATTAAGGAAGTGCATTGTAAGTGCATGTTGTGTATTGGGTTGATGTGTTAAGAGAGGAGGTACTTTAGCTAACTGGCTTACAGTAAACTATTATAACTATTTAAAACTATTATAACTGTTTTTGTGCTTACATTACCTAGCGTTATTATACACTATTATACCTTTTTATAAACTATTATAACTATTTTTAAAATCATTCCCCCAGAGTGTAGCACTGTAGCTGCCTGGCTGCTCTAGCTTTTGGCTGCAGCAAATCGAACAAATCAAACTTTTTTTTTCCGTACCGACAGTACTTGGTGATATCGAGAAACAAGGATCTATGTGTGAAAAAAGTTTCAGAATTCTTCTTTAAGATTTGTTTGTTTGTTGTTTTGCATCCATACTTGAGGTCCTTTCCATTAAAGTATATGAGCATTCATGCACAGGTGCAATAAATATCTCAATAGGGTCAGATGTCACAGATGTGCCTTTCTCTCAGTAGCTGTGAGGCTTTTAATTAACTAATTTATTAATTGGCTTATAGAAGCTCAATTCAGCTGCTGGGGATTGTCATTGACCTATAGCTTATAGCTTTTTGCTCACGATTAGCTATCAGCATTAGCCAAAGTGGCTTTTAACATTCTGCACCTGTATGTTTGTATCAGTAGCTTTAGCTCTCTGGATTTTTGTTTTCGAGTCTGTGACCATGGTGTAGTTAAAGCTGATGATGCCTAGGGCAACTTTCTGAGCAATGTTGCTGGGCAATGCTTCTCATTATTGTGGGTTTGGCACCTTCCCATTGATATTGGGCAACAACTTCTTTTCTGGAGATCATCAGTAGGCAAATCATCATGATCATCCAATCAGAATAAATGGAATTGGTTATGTGGTTGCCCAGCAACATCGCTAAAAAAAAAAGTTGCCCCTATGTATCATCACCTTGACACCCTGCTCGAACACCACACCAGTCTGAGTTATCGTGCTCTGTTTTTCTTCACCCGTTGGGCCGCTGCGGTGTGTGTTTATGTCTACGTGTGTGTGTGTGTGTGTGTGGTGTGTGCGTGCACTTCACCCCGTCGGGCCCCTGCGGTGTGTGAAGGCTATTCCTGTCCTGCTCACATGGGCCACGGTAGAAGCCGCAGCACCAGCAGCACAGCCCAACACAGCACACAGCACCCACTCTGGACACCATCCAGCTTAGATAGCAGGGCTATTTTAATACCCAGGGGCCATAGGAGGAGGGAGGGAGAGAGGGAGAGAGGGAGAGAGAGGGAGAGAGGGGGGGTGAGGAGGGAGGGATAGAAAGAAAGAGAGAGAGAGGGGGGTGAGGAGGGAGGGAGGGAGATAGAGAGAGAGAAAGAAAGAGAGGGAGAGAGAGGGGGGTGAGGAGGGAGGGAGGGAGATAGAGAGAGAGAAAGAAAGAGAGGGAGAGAGAGGGGGGGTGAAGAGGGAGGGAGAGAAAGAAAGAGAGAGAGGGGATCAGGAAGGAGGGAGGGAGAGAGAGAGAGAGAGAATGTGTGGGTGGAGATGGGCATCTAGAGAGACATGTTCACACAGCAGGACTGACAGAGAGCAAGGGTGTGGGAGAGAGGGAGAGATAGAGAGGGAGAGAGAGAGAGAGGCTAGGTGGGAGAGATGGTTGAAGGGTGTGAGAGAGAGAGTAGAGAGAGGGAGAGAGAGAGAGAGGGAGAGAGAGAGAGAGGCTAGGAGGGAGAGATGGTTGAAGGGTGTGAGAGAGAGAGTAGAGAGAGAGAGAGAGGCTAGGAGGGAGAGATGGCTGAAGGGTGTGAGAGAGAGAGAGAGAGAGAGAGAGAGAGAGGCTAGGAGGGAGAGATGGCTGAAGGGTGTGAGAGGGAGATTAGAGAGAGCGTGGAGGGGGGAGACGGGAATCTGGAGGGACATGTTCTGTTCACAGCAGGATTGACCATGGGTAAGGGTGTGAGAAAGACAAGCACTTTGAGAGTTGAGTTGAGAGAGAGGTAGAGGGAGGGAGGGATGAGGGGAAGGGGGGAAACACCAAGAGAGAAGTGAGAGGATGACAGACATAGCTGTAGAGACAGGAGACGAAGGAGAGAGCAAGAGAGAAGTGAGAGGATGACAGACATAGCTGTAGAGACAGGAGACGAAGGAGAGAGCAAGAGAGAAGGGACTTGGAGACACATGGAGACAGAGACAAAGAGAGTGAATGAGAGAGGAAGGAGAGAAAAGGACAGAAAGAAAGTGAAGGAGGGAGAGAGAGAGACAGAGAGAGTCACCTGCTGAAGGATGAGTGTATGAATGAACAGAGTGTACTCCTGTCTGCGCTCTCCTCAAAATAACTACATGTATAAGCAGAAGAAAAAAGCTTACATATATTTGTCCTTCAGTGAGTCAGTGTTAAGTTTATGTGGGCTAAACTTGACCCTACATATTGACATAACCTAAATACGCAACATGATGATTTTACTGGGTTATATTTACAAGGCTAATCTTTTTTTTTAAGAGTTTATGTGTGAAGGTGTGTGTTTGAATGAATGAGATAACACTCCTGACGTAACTTTGTGGAGTGTAAAGTGTGTTACCAGTAACTAAATTTTAGTCTTCTTTCCAGGAGACACACTATCCAATCAAATAACACAGGACAGTAAAGCTGATAGCAATTTACATGGGCAGGTGAATAAAACCATGAGAGTTCAAGAGTGCAGCACACACATACAAGTAGTTGAGTACTGGGTGCTGGACAGGAAGGCACAAGCAAGTAGAAGAACGTTGAGTCCGCACACCAGAATCTGCTCCTTTTTTTTTTATTTGTAGGCTATATCACCACATGTGTCTGATGAAGGGCTGGGGCCCGAAACGTCACATGGTGATATAGCCTACAAATAAAAAAACGCTAAGGAGCAGATTCTGGTGTGCGGACTCAACATTCTTCTACTTGCAGGTGAATAAAACCCCAAATGACCTATTGACCTAAAACGTTTATAGCAAATGTTGTATTTTATCCATTTGCATTTGTGTGTGTTGTGTTGATGCCTTGTGCTGTGTACGCTGTCTTACTGTATTTTTTGTCTGTCTGTACTGTATGAGCCTAAGCACTAATCCAAGTTCCAGGCGATGTTCCATTGCACAATAAGGCACTGACTTGACTTGACTTGACTTGACGTTACAGTATTTATGCTGGGATAAGAGGTTTCATGGTAAATGACAGACCGAAAAAGATGCTTGTCCTCCATCTAACGCCACCTAATTTCTGACAATGGACAACCACTAGACCTCAGGACTCTCTCTGTAAAGAGCAAATATGAGTCAACGCTTGGCAGTCACGGAGGGAAAAGAGTTAGTGAACAACGCACGTTTTATTTATTTTTATCGACATCGTCGTGTCTCGGCTCGAGCACAAGCTACTGATCATGAGCCTCTCCTCAGTCTTTCCACTGGCTTGAGAGGCTCTTTCCATCAGTACCAGCTCAGGGTTTGGTGGGGGGGTTGGAGTGGTGGTGTTGGGGGGGCTGACAAGAGCTTTGTTATATGTACCAGCTTTTGAGAGCCTGGGCCCAGGCTTTGGAAGCCAAAAGGTTAGTTAAAAAGAAAGATAGAGAATGAGAGAGAGAAAGAGAGAGAGAGATGGTTTACAGATAGCTGTACCTATTGAAGTGCCAAAGGTAGAAGAAAATAAAGATACAGTACAAAGAAAAAAGTAAAAGATACAAGAGTAAAAGCAGGGGGGAAAAACCTTCTGCTCTGGAGATAGAAGGGCAATCATTAGAAAGTGATTAAGAACACGTCCACCATGGCAACACATTTTGTTTACATTCAGGTTTTTAACCTAAACCTTTTTTAAAAAGTTATTTTGCTCCTCATAAGACAAAAAGTTCCACAAAAAAAGCCTGGCACCAATGACCTCCTTGTGCCAAGTAACCAAATCTAATAGTTCTAGAACATCCTGTTCATCAGAGGGTAATGAGTAGAAGGTTCCAGGCTTCCTTAACGGGAAATACACAGGGGCTTGCTATAAGATAGCATCAAGACATTTATATTAGTAGATATTTGTAGCTTGGTTTCTCAGAGGCCTTTTCAAGTTATTACTAGTGAAGTGAAATTTAGAAGGGAAAAAAAATGCATCGAGGTCAACCAGTCCATCAATGATATTATTTGTAGGGCTCTGCTCGAAGAAGCCAGTTGTGTAAATATAATGGACAGT
Organism: Alosa alosa; assembly: GCF_017589495.1. Lineage (NCBI taxonomy): Eukaryota > Metazoa > Chordata > Actinopteri > Clupeiformes > Clupeidae > Alosa > Alosa alosa. The sequence continues at coordinate 20,758,811 of NC_063210.1, read as the reverse complement.
GTGTAGGGCCACAAGAAACCTGATTCAATTTCCTTGTCTACTCTGTATCATACTGGAGCATAATCAATCTGTTTAGAGGCCGTGACATTTTGTGCTATTGGATTAACCAAGACTGGCTCCTATAGCAGAGGGCGCAGCTAGGGGACAGACAGACCATCATGGACCAGAGTGAACATCTGAGTCAATGAGGGTTAGCACAATCCTCTGACTCGTTGGGACTGAGAGAGTTACTGAGAAAGACCTTATCCTTCTGATGATGAGGGTGGTGGTGATGATGATGGCACGTACTGAAGATGATTGGGGGCTTTGCACACTGACGTGCATTGTGCAGTCATTGTGTAGACTGGGAATGGAATTGGAAGTTGGGAATTCTAACGTTGTACTGTACAGTATGTGTTTGTGTAATGTTGTGAGAGAGTAAGACAATGGTTTGTATGTTTATGTTCAATCTCTCTGTCTGTATCACTCTATGTCTCCTTTCTCTCCCCCCCTCTCTCTCTCTTCCATATGATAGTGTGGTCTGTATTAAGCCTGTCCTGCATGGAAAGTGAGAGTCTGCAGGGGAGACAGGCTTCTGCATGATTGATGAGTGTCACAGGAATCCAGCCGTGAGAGTCCAGCGTTGTTGGCCTGTCTGTCAAACCTGTCAGACAGACCCCTTTACCCCCTACACTTCTCTTCCTTATCACTGGCTTACTATTATTGATGATGGGGCCCGCTTTTATTTTGAAGCCAACAGACCAGTTACCAGGGCTGCTTTACATCAAGGGAAGCTTAAATAAAGCTTACATATCATCTTATTTGGGTCTTTGTCTGGGTATATGTCTTTTGTACATTTCACACACACACACACACACACACACACACACACAAAAATACACAAAGTATAACATGTTTTGCAAGTTGCCATAACTTTAATAAGAACTCAAAAAGTAAAGATTAGGTGCACACACACACACACACACACACACACACACACACACACACACACACACACACACACACGTCTCGTGTATACAAACATACACAAAAGAAAACAGGTCATTTTAGTGCTGCCATTATCTTGCATGCAGATGCATGGGCTGTCTTCACCCACATATCTGCTGTGCTCCAGCCTCAGCTCAGATAAGGCACACCGCATGGTGCACACGCTGAGAATTCTGGAACGCTGCCTCCATTGTTTTGTTTTCAAATTTTTCAAATGTGGTTTCCATTACTCACTCTCTCTCTCTCTCTCTCTCTCTCTCTCATCTCAACCTGTGTCTTTTCTCTCTTTCTTTCTTTCTCTCCCTGTATATTTTCTCACTCAATCTTTCTTTTCTCTCTCTCGCTCATACACACATACACTTAAATGCACTTTTTTCATTTCCAAAAGCATATTTTCAGCGCGGGCCAGTTGGTTGCTATGGAAAATATACATTCCTCCTGACCTCAAAGGGCGACCACCATATCCCTACTTAGCATACGAGAGAGCGCTTGTGGTCCTCAGAGAAGCACGTACGACTGCCGTCTCAGAGTTTTATGGGGTGTGAGTAGTTGGATCGAAACATTTTAAGCATAAACAAAAAAGCTCCAAGATGAAAGGTTGCGAACAGGTTGCGAAATATGTGAACACACACTGAGGGAAAGATCTGGATGTCAGACGGAGATGGTTGAGCGACCCCCACATTACAAACAGCCTCTCCAAATGGCAGAGTCAGTTGGTGAATACACTCTTGTGTATTAGTTCTAATTGCACCTAAGTGTTTCCCAGAATCCTCTTCAAGCTCCACTTTGAGCCTCCTGTCAAAATAAACAATTGCTGCCAGTCAGAGCGCTCGGCTGTCTTTAGGGGACACTATCAGATAACAAACTCTATTCTTCCCCACAGGTCTATTTCAGACACACGGTCACAGAGCCTGTATGGAAATCGTCTATATACTGTAGAACTTATAGTAATTATACTTTCCCTGTACAATTGTACAATGTCATACTAAAATGCTGTAATAGCCATCAACGTGCATGGTAGACCATGTCTAAAACGTATTTTTTATTTCTAGGATTTTGTACATGACGGTGGCCATAACTATGGGGAAACACACTGCTTGTTTATGTTTATGTGTACGCTTTTGTCTATAGTGTTATTTGGCAGAATGTTTTGTCCAAACGACATACAGTATATGGACATTACATTAGTTAAAAATAAAAGTTGTAAAGCCTACATTAAGCATAATAATAGTAGTAATAATAATAACAATAAACTATGTTAGCATACAGTATAAGGTGTAAAAATTAACCTACATGAATTTTGTAGAATTAATTTCTTCGATTTGGGAGATCTGCCAGAAAATGTACCAGCTGACCAAATCTGAGCTGGACGCAGAGTCAAAAAGAGAAGTCTGGCACTTATCTAGTCGAATATACAAGGAGTGAAAATATCAATAGGCTCATTCATCTGAAATATAAATATTTTACAAGGGGGGAAAATCTGACTGTTCTTCTCTGTGGCCTATTTGGTGACGGTCCATGTGGATTTATTGATAGGCCAGTGGCTGGGCATAAGTACCATCATAAAGATGACTCAGGGAATACCGTATCGCCTGCCAGGTCTCAGCTCCAGAACGGCTAACAGTGTTCTATTGGCCTCATTGTTGGATACGACCATGGACTCTTCAACCACTCACAAAAGAGAGCCAAAACAGTGCTCCAATAAGATGTTCCACTCAAGATTTGATTGAGTTTATTTTCCCCTAATCAATCTCTCATTCTTCAAATCTCCTCTATCTCTCTTTCTCAGGTCCTTCTCTGTCTCTCTCTCTCTTTTCCGCTCCGGCCCTTTCCTGTTTCTTCTCAACCTACCCAATTATCTAGCATTACATCATCTTTATCTCTCTCTCACTTATTTCTTCACTCTCTCTCTCTCTCTCTCTCACTCTTTCTCTATCCATCTCTATCTCTCCCTGCCTCCTTGGCGGCCTCTATACATGCACCCTCGCCTCCTTTGCCTCTCTCTCTCTCTCTCTCTCTGTTCCCCCACCCTTGGGTTGAGCAGACCTCCACAGGAGAGGCAATGTCCCAAACCTCGGGGAAGCTGGCTGATTAAAACCACGCCGATAAATCTCTCTCTCTCTCTCTCTCTCTCTCTCTCTCTCTCTCTCTCTCTCTCCAGCTTTCCTCTTCCATTCCCTCATCTCTTACCCTCCCCCAGATGGGGCTGGCTCCACCAACACCCTCCCAGCCACTGCCATCCACTGGCCAGGAAGACTGATGGATGGATGGATGGACAGAGGAAAAGAGAGGAGAGGTGAGGAGAAGTGAGTAGAGGAGAAGAGACGTGAGGATGGGGGAGGAGGGAGGAGAGGAGAGGAGGAGAAGAGTAGAGAGCAGCGGAGAGGAGTAGAGAAGAAAGGAGAGGAGGAGAGAAGAGAAAAGAGGAGAGGAGAGGAGAAGAAAAGAGAGGGAGGAAGAGAGAAGAGAGACGAGAAAAGAGGAGAACAGAGGAGAGGAGAAGTGGCGAGGGGAGAAGAGAAAATAAGAGAAAAGTGGAAGGGAGAGGAGGAGAGAAGAAAGGAGAGAAATGGATGAGAAGAGAGGAGAGGAGACCATACCCTGTCCCACAGACGGTCAGTCAGAGAGTCCGACATTTTAGTTTAAGAAGCTGTAATCCAAGAATTTTTAGGTGTTTTCCTTACCGATTAATTTTTCATAAGTCAACAACTAACGTTGGACACTGCACACTACTGTACCAATACTCTTTTTCAATTTCTCGTCCACATCCTTTCTCTCTGGCACAACTTCTAGAATGTGCCAGAGTCAGTTTGAAGGAAGAACAATGGCAGGCCATTCTAATTTGCAATTCTAATTCCCATTTCAATTTCAAGTATGTCATTTCCAGTCAGTTGCGCTCCAGTGGGACATGACACTGGCATGTCCTCTTCAGGCAGCGATGGATGCCGCTGATAAGAGATATGGATTTTCCTATCTCATAACGCCAGCTGTCATGCATCGCGGGTAGGGTTAGGTATTGTTTGGGTTTTATCCGATACCGGTGCTAAATCGATACTTTTAAAAGCGGTGCCGGTGCCGAAGCGGTGCCTGAACCGGTACTTTGTTTTTAAAATGTTTTAAATTAAAATGGTCTAAAGCATGAATTGCTTTTTTTTTATTGATAAGACAAATTTGAACATGAAATTTAACTGTTATATTCAATTTACTATCAATATCTCATTGCTCCCTCTGAATAATACATTTAAATGTTAAAACAGCTTGCCATGCATGCACACACAATGGTAAGCTCTGCTTTCAAGTTTACCCAGTATAGGCGGTTTGCCATAAGGTATGTTAAAATCGCTTGCCATAAAACTGCCAGGTCATGGACAACGGCATTTGCAAGCAAGCTAATCTAACAGGGACTCTACTTTACAGTTAATTCAGTGTGTTCCCAAATGCTTCAAGAAATGTCATGTCTTAACCCATAACACGCAGTAGTTTTGAACATGTTAGGCTACGGTGTTGAAGTGTTTAGATTCCCAGCGCTAGCCTAGTAGGCATTTTAACAGCAACTATGGCTATCGCTAACATCAGTCAACTGAGTTTATTTAAGCGGTAACGTCTTAAGATGGTTTCAGTAGCCTCTTTGACAGGTCAGTGACATCAGGTATGTAACCTACATATTTATGTTTTTGCCAGCTAACTTTTAACATGATCTTCACATTCATTGTGATGCTATATGGGCCTCATGCACATGAAAGATTAATATCATGCCATTATGTTGTTTAACACACCGTGAAAGTTTTCACCTTACAACTTTGCTGATAACATTTCAAATAAATGTCAGTTAGCGCATTATCAAGGATATTGTGTAACGTATAGGCTAGCCTACTGTTGATGTTGTTTCATAGCCTTTTGCGTGTAGTTAGGCCCACTGCTAGATTTTGACAGGAGCTCGCGATATCGCTTTAAAGTAAGCTACTTGGGCTCACACAAGCTGTCAAACACTGTCCACTCGCCCCTCTGGTTTATACATCCAGTGTTATGTTAGCTAACTGTATCTGGATGTGTTGCTATCAGAGCAAGACGTTAGAGATGGCGCATGACATGCAGTGATGCCTCATTATAAAAAATAAATTCAATTAAAAACGCTATTTAAGCACCGAAATGAGGCACCGAAATCCACGTTGTTATTCGATGCAGTTACTACCGTTTGTGTCGGCACCGGTGCCATATTACAACCGTGTTTCAGTGCCCAACCCTAATCGCGGGTATCCTTTTCAACTGGACCTAATTTCACAATCGGTGATGTAACCCATTAGAGAGTTGCTGTGGCTATGGTTACCGTAATGACTACCCAGAAATGGAAGCCACATACGAGAAACCAAACATTTGAGATCAAGGCCGAGTAGATTTAATTAACTGGAATCTGGTGTGTAATGTTTCTGTCGCTGGCAAAAAACATTCCCTTTATATAGTTTTATCTTCAGTGGCCTGGAAAAGTCTGTTCCCATGTAGCCTCTGAATATTTGGTTTATAAGATTACACTTTTATGAAATTGATGCTAGTGCTTCAGTGGCAAGAACAACATACTGTGACCTGATGTTGTCATTTTTCTACAGAGGAATGTCCAAGGTCATGCCTCTGTTTCCTTGTCATCTAATCATAGTAAAGAAATGATAAACTGAACACACACACACACAAATTCTGAGAAGCCAGTAATCTCCTTATGACAGTGGGCACACACAAATACAGAGATCTCACACACACACACACACACACCATGTTAGCTTTTGGGGGTGGGTGGAAGCTGCATATCTCAAGACCATTGTGACAACCCCACCCAGTCTTCATGCACACACACACTGACAGACACACACACACACACACACACACACACACACACATTTTCTTGTTCCTCTGAAAAGAAAAGTAGGTCCAGCAGGCAGCTGCTGATAAGTAATTCATAAACATGTGTGAGTGTGTGCGTGCATGTGTGAGTTAAAATTTCAGTGTGTGTTTGTGTGTGTGTGTGTAGCATGTATGTATGCTGGCAAAGGCAAAAACTGATATGAGGACTTTTAAATAACATGGAGCATAAATAACCTCCAGACAACAACAAGAAGAGAGAGAGAGAGGGGGGGGGAGAGGGAAAGAGGGAGAGAGAGAGAGAGAGAGAGAGAGAGAGAGGGAGAGGGAGAGAGAGAAAAGAGAGGGGGAGAGAGAGAGAGAGAGAGGGAGAGAGAGAGTGATGGAGAGAGAGAGAGAGAGGGAGAGAGAGAGGGAGATAGTGATGGAGAGAGAGAAAGAGAGAGGGGGAGAGAGAGAGAGAGAGAGAGGATGGAGAGAGAGAGAGAGAGAGGGAGAGAGTGATGGAGAGAGAGAAAGAGAGAGGGAGAGAGAGGGGAGAGAGAGAGAGAGAGAGAGAGGATGAGAGAGAGAGAGAGAGAGAGAGGGAGAGAAGAGAGAGAGAGGAGAGAGAGAGTGATGGAGAGAGAGAAAGAGAGAGGGAGAGAGAGTGATGGAGAGAGAGAGAGAGAAAGAGAGAGAAAGAGAGAGGGGGAGAGAGAGGGAGAGAGAGGGAGAGGAAAAAACACATAGTCCCACATGCTGAAAGTATTTAGGGGGCTATGTGACTGTAATTACAGGAAGATCAGGTAACCTTTAGCTTATACTCGTTATGGTAATTGCCCTATGTGTAACCCCTAGTTACCATATGGAACATGGTGTCCCCTCACTCTCTCGTTCTCACTCATCATACAGTGGTCCAATGGCCTCGATGGGGCCTCCGCATAAGGACAAGGGTTTATCAACAGAGAGCAGCAAGTCCCTTTCACCACTACAGCAACCCAGAGCAGACAAACAGTGCCCTTTGTCAGGTAGCGCTGGCGGTGCCAAGAGTTTGCTTTTGAGAGAGGGGCAGAAACAAACCCCTGGCTCAGGTGTTGGGGAGGAGAAATAAACTCGGCGAAGTACGGGTCAGCTCCAGCGCTGATCTCTATCTTCTGTTGTCTTAATTTAGCAAGCTCAATAAAGTTACGTCTGGGGGCCACGGCTGAGAGACCATCCTGAGTGCTGATCTCTATCTGCTGCGGTGGTCATTTATCAGTGCCAAGTGACGTTTGATGGGCAAGCTCTCTGTCATATGTGTATCTATGGAAACTCAATAGTGGGCTTACCCTGTGGAATTTCGTGTTGAATTTGTTTACTATGTATACCCATGTTGTTCTATAGAATATTTACTGTGCAGTTGACACCTGGATGCCAGTGGTGGGCTAACCCTGTTGGTCTATACTAAGGGACAAGTGGACAAATGTTACCTTGTATATTGTCACCAGTAACACTAGTCTTGGTGCTTATGGCAAAACTCCACATTTTAGCGTCGTCCACCCACATGGTGTTGCATGAACACTCCATTTTGTAAACAACACTTTTCACAGAGAGTAAACACATGCAGTGCCCACCCCGCTACGCTAGCTAGCTAACGAGGGAACAGAATGTAACTGGCACATCTTGCCTGACGGAGTTTGGTTTGCCACAGCTTTCCTGTTTTATCGGACCGTGAGGGTGAGTGGGCAAACAGCGAGAGTGTTTCGAGTTGGGGTGTGTAGGAACACACAATAAAGCTCTTGTGGCCCACTGACTGAATGTGTAATTGTTTTCTTGTATTGCTCATTGCGGTGCAGAAGCTCATTAAGAACACAATTCCAGGAGTCGTTAAAAAAACACACATACTGTAACACACACAAACAGACAAACACACACACACACATGCGCACATGCACACACACACACACACACACACACACACACGCACACACACACACACACAGACTGTGGGATAATTGACAAACACACAAAGGCTTAGTTTATATGAAAAACCAGCTAAGCCCTCGGCAGTGGCGGCGGCACCAAGAAGTCTTAGTGCAAGTTTGATAGTTACAAATGCCCTGCAGCATCAACATAAAAACTGGCAACATGTCCAGCTCATCTACACTGCAGGGAAGAAGGGTAGAATATTGCCACGCACATAACCAATCATACAAACAGGAAGGCTTAACGCAGGTGACACTCTGTATGTGCTTTAGCAGACGGAAGCAAAGGGCCCTTTATAATGAGCACATCGATGGTTAGCATTTCTCATCATCACAATTCTGGTTTAGATTTGTTGATTTGTTAGTGATTTTGGTTTGGACAGTAATTAGGTTCGATTGTTGATTGGCCGCTGTGTGAAATCCCCTACCTATTAGCACTAGGAATTTAACATTTCTCCAGTGTATGTCTGGGGAAAAAAACACACTGAACAGTTTTGTTTTAACTCTTTCTAGACACAAAGACAAGGTATGGGTTCTTAACACAGTCTATGCTTCAGTGGGCCATTATGGGCTAGAATGAGACCAGCTGGAGAATTTGGACCAAGGTGACCAATACGGGACCAGCTTAAGGATCTGGATCAAGGTGACCAGCTTGAAGATGCGTGAGCTGCTTTTGGTCTTAATTCCTAAGGTCTTGATTTCAGAGAATTAGCGACTAAGGATCCAGAACGAGACAATAGTGAGACAGCAGACAGAGACTAATCAGGGTCTAATGGGTCTCCTCTCTCTCTCTCTCTCTCTCTCCTTCTCTCTCTCTTTCTCTCTCCCTCTCTGCCCTCTCCCCCCTCTTTTTCTCTTTCCCTCTCCTCTCTCTCCCCCCTCTCTTTCTCTCTCCCTCTCCTCCTCTCTCTCTCCCTCCCTCCCTCCCTCCTCTCTCCCCTCTCTTCCCTCTCTCCTCTCCCCTCTCCCTCCCTCCCTCCCTCTCTCCCTCCCCCCTTCTCTCCTCTCTCCTCCCTCTCCTATATCTCTCTCTCCCCTATTTCTCTCTCTCTCTCCCTCTCTTCCCTCTCTCTCTCTCTCTCCCTCTCTCTCTCTTTCCTGTCAGCACTCTTAATTAACGTGAGCCTGAGTGACCTCTGCTTAAGGACTTGAGGAGCAACTCTACACCGGCAGCAGCCGCCTCATGATTTTACCATGAAGGGGGAGGAAGAGAGAGAAGAAACGCTTACAGGTCCAGACGAAGATACTTTACAAAAACGCTCCAAGCAACAGCAGCAGCAACAACAACAACAACAACAACAACAACAACAACAACAACAAGAATGTAACACTGCAATGTGTAACTTCAAGGCCAATCATGCATGAAATACTTTTAATAGACAGAGAGCCATGCAAATGTATTAGTGGCAGAAACGCAAAGCAGAGCAGAGGGGAAAAATCACTGGAAGAGATCTTTGTGTGTGTGTTTGTGTTTGTGTGTGCGCGCTGTGTGTGTGTGTGTGTATGTGTGTGTGTGTGCATCCGCTGCTCTGAACTTTACTGGCGAGAATGTCCACAAACAACTCAGGGACCCACCAACACCAAACACAGTCCTACGAGAACATTTGTGTATACACACACACACACACACTATAAAACACAGGCCTGAGAAAGCAACCAACTGACCAATGCTGGACAGTGACACACACACACACACACACATACGCACACATACGCACACACACACATACTGTATACGCACACACTCACACACTCTCTGCCCCCCACCCCCCACCCCGCCCATCTCACACACACGCTCTTCGCTGTTGGAAAAGTACTGCACATTCCAGCCCTGTGTCTACCACATCAAAGGCCCTTTGTTTACATAAACACGTTCCCGCGGAAACACGGTAGGAGGACAGGTGCAGATGCCTCTGCTCGCCAGCATTGACATGATTAGGCAGGTAAATCACTGATGACACTACAACATCATCCTGACTCATGTGGGAAAGTCTCTATGCACACACACACACACACACACACACACACACACACACATCATAAACCTGCCACACTGCACAGAGGAGCAATCTGTGATTATGGTAATTTTAAAAGAATGAGCAGAAATGTGACTATATGTATGTGCGCCTCTCGTTCACTGATAAGAACAAATAACAATCATTCAGAGTTTAATAGGTGTAATGGTAGCCAGCAGGCATAGTAGCTATGCAGTGAGTGAGCCTCCTTCATGACACCTCCTTCAAGAGCTGCGTTAGCAACAGACGCTAGCACCCATTGGTTCTAGCCTCCCTGCTAGCACGTCCACCTTTTGGTCTGAGGTGCTGTGACTTCGTATGTTTTAGCGCAGGCTAGTACAAGGCACAGGCACAGTCAACACAAAGCAGGCTACATACAGTATGTTTGTATCAACTGAGGTGCGCTGGTGCTTTGTTGTTTCTTGTGTGTATGTATGTGTGTGTGTGTGTGCGTGTGAGCTCTTAAAATTCAAATGCCTGTGTTAAAACCGGTCTAGTCACAACTGTCTGCAACAAGCGCACAAAAATCCAACCAATACACACACCCAAATGGGGGCCAAGCCGAGCAGGGATGGATTACTGCACGGGCCTACTGGGCCCAGGCCCAGGGGCCCAAGGGGTCAGGGGGCCCTGAAGCCCAAACCTTTGCATGGAATCATTGCCTCAAAATCAACAAATCAGGATGTAGGCTATGAATCTGATTGAATTTAGTATTGGCCATCCCCAAAATGCATCAAACAAATAAAAAAAATTCTGGGGGAGGACCCCCAAACCCCCCCTCCCACATATACGACAATTAGTGGGGAGCCCTTAATACTGTACATCTGGGCCCAGGGGCCCGAAAGTTCATAATCCGCCCATGAAGCCGAGGCACACATTTCAAAGCTGCAAGTAAATTCTGGCCCAGAATTGGCTCCAATCCAGCTCTCTAGCAGTTTTCGGAGTTTCATAACTGTACCGATGTGGCTGCTCGTCCACCTCCCCCTCGAGGCTCTCTGGCGGGAGGCCGAGGCGTGGTGCTGGGTGGTAGAGGGGTAATTAATGCCTGTCTAAGATGCCGCTGATGCCCCTGAGGGGGAACGATGTGGTCGTCGTCAGGAGCAAAACCCGCCCGGCACTCCGCCTCGGGACTGGCGCCGCGCCAGTGAGAGTTGGCCCACACATGCTCAGAACGGGAATCAAAGTCGTGATTTACAAGCTGCAGGGTAGGCGTGTTGTGTGCTGGTTATTGATCACTAATGACAAGAAGTAACTGCACAGGCTTCACAAAGGAATGTTTTTATTACCTACAAGTCCTGAAAGAGAAGGGGAGAGGAGAGAGGAGGAGAAGAGAGGAGAGAAGGGGAGGGGAGAGGAGAGGAGAGAAGGGGAGAGGAGAGGAGAGAAGGGAAGAGGAGAGAGAGGAGAGAAGGAGAGAGGAGGAGAAGAGAGGAGAAAAGGAGAGAGGAGAGGAGAGAAGGGGAGAGGAGGAGAAGAGAGGAGAAAAGGGGAGAGGAGAGGTTTGGTATGTACGGTGAGACGAGGTGAGATGAGGTGAGAGGAGAGGAGAGGAGGAGAGAAGGGAAATGAGGGGAAAGTACAGAGAGGAGAGGAGGTGATAGGAGAGGAGGAGAGAAGTGAGGAGAGGAGGAGAGGAGAGTGAGTACCGTACTGTCCTTGTAAGACCCCTGGGTGTGCTTGGCACCTGACTGGCACAGCTTGAGCCGATGCCAGAGCTCTCTGCCCTCAGGTGACAAGGAGAGGAGGATGATGTGAAAGAAAAGTCTTAAAAGACCTGCTTTCTCTCTCTCCTCCTCCCTCTCTCCCCTCCTCTCTCTCCCTCTCTCTCCTCCTCCCCTGCTCTCTGTCTTATCTTCTTTGTCTTACTCTCAATTCAATTTCAATTCAAACAGGCTTGATTAGCATAACTGTACACACTCAATATTGCCAAAGCAACATCACAGAGTAGATGCCAACACTGGTCTCTCTTTCTCATTCGCTGACTTTTTCTCTCTCCTTCTTCTCTCTCTCGCTCTCTCTTTCTCCCTGCCCTATGTTCCATCTATCACAACTATCTACCTGTTTTCTAAGTCCAATGCAAATGCAATTCAATAAGCTTTATTGGTTTGACCATTTAAAAGAAAATAGTGTTGCCAAAGATTCCCTAGCATATAGAACATCTCTCTCTCTCTCTAGAGAAGCATGATGAAACATGTTATGGTAGATTTATGACTGATGCTTCCATATTGTTACTTTCCTTCACAGGAGTGTGTGTGTGTGTGTGTGTGTGCTCATAAATGAGGATCAGCTGAGAGCAAGCAGCCTGCTCACGTTTGGCTCCCAATCTTGCTGATGTCATCGCCATTCTGCCGGCGTTCATTCGCGTCCCCCCTCAATCTCGTTAGAGGTGATTACCTTACTCTCCACACTGTGTGTGTGTGTGTGTGTGTGCGTGCATGCGTGCGTGTGTGTGTGTGTGCGTGCGTGCGCGCGCATGTGTGTGTGGTGCATGTGTGTTAGAGGAGATTAGATTGTTAGAGGAGAGACAGCGCTTGTTTGGAAAGTCAGGAAGTCATCCACTGACCTATAAGGCTACTTAGAAAGCCTAGTAACCCTGTGTGTGTGTGTGTGTGTGTGTTTGTGTGCCTCGTAACCTTCAGGGAAGCCTCACTTGGCCAAAGATCAACACGGCAGAGCCTGGGAGCTTACCGTGGAAAAGGACTAAGTCTGTCAAATATGACTGTCTGTCTTTGGTATAAACATTTGTTAGTGCTATGCATCTTGACGTTTTAATAAATATGGGTTAGGGTGTTTTGCCTTTATACAGTGAAGAGAGACAGGAAGCGAGTGGGAGAGAGAGAGCGAGAGAGCGAGCGAGAGAGAGAGAGAGAGAGAGAGAGATGGGGTGGGATCGGGAAATGGGTGCGTAGGCTACGTATGCGTGGCGGACATTCCAACCCATCCTCTAGCTCCATTTGTTGCACCCTGCTGGGCTAACTGCCACACAACAGACCAAATGAGGTACGAGTAGTGCATTCAGGTGGGACAAGGCAGGGGATTGTGTCCAACACTAAGCGATAACCTATAACTGTGTGTTGATGATTACACACACACACACACACACACACACACACACATGGAATTTGACTGTTAGCTGTTTGCATCTACTCTCTGGCGGTAGAGAAAAGCCGATGGCTAACTTAACTATCAGCTAAAGAGATTAGCAGCACGAGCATGTGGCTGCTCTTAGAGAGGTCTGTCGAGGTCTCGTCCAACACACCTGTCATTCACCTGACTGACTGATTGACACCTGGGTCAGGTGGGATGTCCGGCCTGGGGCCCTCGTGACCCACAACTGCAAACACACTTAGGTCAATTTAACGAACCAAGCAAAAGTCTTGCATTTCAAGGTCCAACTTCACACATACAAATGTGACCAACCAACCATCAAGGAAACTTTAATAAAGAAAACATTTGCCTCTAAATGTTTTTTGTGCATGTGCATTGTGCATAGTTTGACCCAAAAGAAGCAGAGAGGCACAGTGAAGCTGTTCTGATCTATAGCAAAAGGAAGAACTGCGGGCGGGCTGGTGAAATCATTGTCTCCCCAACACTTCTGTATGTTCTCTCTCTCTTTCTCAAACACACACAAACATACTTGAGAGTCAGTAATCCTAAAGAAAACACACACACACACACTTATTCACACACCTCCTATCTCCAACACATGCACACAACCACCTACACACACACACACACACACACACACACACACACTCACACACACAAATCTGTCTATCGTCCTCTTCGACCTGTGACCCCTAACACCCAGGGGCAGCAGGCAAAGTAGAGTGGACGCGGGGAGTGCGTAAGCGAGAGAGGCCCCCTGACCCTGTCTCTCCCTTTCCTGGGCAGCCTGTCTCTCTAAACAGCAGCGGCAGCAGCAGCGGTGGCAGCAGCAGCCAGAGACAACCTGACAGACTCTACTCAAGCTGTCAGCTAAGAGTCTTTACACGACCGACAGACTGCACCGAGGCAGCGCGGGGGGAGGAGATGGAGAGAGAGAGAGAGAGAGGAAAGGAAAGGAAAGGGGGAGGAGAGAAGAACTGAACTGATATGAAAGGAGAGCGGGAGTGAGAGAAAGAGGGAGAGGGAAGGGATAAGTGAGAGAAGAGAGAAAAAAAGACTGGGATGAGAGGAAGGCGAGAGGTAGAGCAATAATGAAAGAAGGAGACAGAGTCAAGGAGAGAGAGAGAAAGAGAGAGAGAGAGAGAAGTAGAAAGAGGAAGAGTTATGGAAGTAGGGTTAGGTGAAGACAACATGGCAGAATATCCCCTTCACTGGATTCATCTAATCCCCCAGTTCACACAACTCAGCCGCACGTGAGCACTGATTCCAGTGTGTGTGTGTGTGTGTGTTTGTAGGTTTAGGCTATGTGTGTGTGTGTATGCGTGTGTGTGTGTTTGTAGGTTTAGGCTGTGTATGTGCGTGTGTGTATGTGTGTGCATAGGTTAAGGTGTGTGTGTATGCTCAAATACTGCCTGCTATCACACACTTTCAGCAACAGTTTCAGTTTCAAGAGCCTCATGTCCTTTAGAAGTATTCAATACAGAAAATAATTAGGAAAGTGAACATACACATATTGAACTAAATGTGCTGTGAGGTTGGTGTGTATGGTGTGTGTGTGTGTGAGAGAGAGAGAGTGTGTGTTTTGGTTGGGGGGCAAGACAACAGAAACACAGACATCATCAGATCACTGACAACACTACATGTGCTCAGCATGTGCTCTGCAGACTCCTGTGTTCAAGGTCATCCTGTGACATGGATTAAGGGCTGGTTTCCCTTAAAGCACTATTTCACACACATATGGCCCACTTGCTGCCAACTGTGTGTGTGTGTGTGTGTGTGTGTCTGCCTGTGTGCTGTGTGTGTCTGCCTGTGTGCTGTGTGTGTGTGTGTGTGCATGGGAGAGAGAGAGAGACCACCTGCTGAAACGCCTGTCTGTCTGAGTGTGTGATTGAGATGTTCATGACAGCAAACAATGCATTGGCTCAAGGCCATTAATCATTCTGTATCCTTTTTCACACACACACACTCAGCAACATTTGAAAAAGCATTTCTAGAATTATGGAGATGGCTTGACTATCTTCTGTAATTCACAAAAAGTTAACCCCTGAATCACTCGCATCAGTTCACATCACATTTCAGTAGTATGCTAAGAACACCATGCATGCAGGTTTTACCTGTAGCTCACACCAGGCCACTTCCACTGTAGTTTCTGTGTCCAGTCCCTTGTACACTGTCTTGAATGAACCCCTGCCGATCTCGATGTTGAATTTCAGGTAGCGTCCATCTGGTGAGGTGGCCACCGCTTTGGTCTCCACGTCCTCCTTCTCGTCGAGTTCCCACTTGCTCTCCTGCGCCCGACGGGGCACTGGCGGGCTTTTCACTGCTTCATTATCTGAGTCCGAGCTCGGTGCCTGCGCGACCGGACTGGGCTCCTCCGCGATCTCCCAGTTTTCCGGGGGAGACGAGGGGGTCACGGTACCGTCTGGCCTGGAGACGGTGGATGTAGACGGCGGAGTATCGTCCTTCCTCTCTTGTGTGCTTCTCTGCGCAAGTATGTTTTCGGCCGACCAGGACAAGGCTTTGGAAAGTGCCCCAGTGTATATTTGGGGTTCGATGTCTACGCTAATTTTGTGAAGCACGTACGAGTTCCTTCTGGTGCTGAGAGAGTGTGTGCGCAACATGGGTACCCGTGCCGCGAAGTCTTCGTCCAAATCAACAGGTAATGTTGGGAAGCCGCGGGAAGCGAATTCCACTTTTGCGTGTGACATGGTTAATAATGGTCTGTTTCTCCTGTCGTTACAGTTGCAGATGAGTTTGGGAATGGTTGATTAGTCTGAAGTCAGCGACAATCCAACGCACGGTAACACTATGCTGCACGGGAACATGTTGTGCAAAGAACTATCCAAACATCAAAACACTATTAAAAATGAACCAGGCGGAGGAGGCGTACACAAAACAGGTATATCCGTCCAATTTCAACACGCTGTGGAATAACAGCATACACAATTTATAGAAAATCCTAATAGTTAGGGAAAACAATACTGCACAAACTCACGTGAATCCCCTAAATAGTAAACGGAATATACAAAAAAAAATAAAACATAGAAAAACAACAACAAAAAAGAACAGTCCTCTGTTTCTCTGCGTAATTTTTGGACTGTGCGTGCACCTCAGAGTATTTATGTTCGGTTATATTATGGTGCGGACGCGCAGCTGCAGCCTAGACTCCTCTGGCTCCGACTGTCAACTCTACTCTATTGGGTTTCAGCTCCCACTGCGCGTACACGAGCTGCGCGGCCCCGCCCCCTTCCCACCTGTGATGTTGTGGTCACAGCTAACCCGTGGAACGCCCCCAAACCAAACCACCACCGAAAGACCGGACGTTATAGAGACTGCGCTCAGTCAGTAGAGAGCCTTTGCTGTGTGGGATGATAACCGTGGCTAGATGGTTTCTAAGCTTCAGAAAGCTTTTTAAGGTTTTGCGCATTTGAACTCAGTTCAAATTAGCTGAAACAGCATGTGAATTCAAGCAGCTCTTTATTTTCCTTTTAAAAGTAAAAGAAAGGAAGTTAAATGTTAAGAGTTAAACATTTAAGTTAAAAGTGTGCATAGGCCTACATGATAAATGGTCTAAAAAAAGCGTTAGCATTTGAACACTCTTGCCATGGGCGGACTGGCTATCTGGCATACCGGGAATTTTCCCGGTGGGCCGACACACCTTTTGGGCCGATAGAATAGACTATATATATATTATATAACTTAATTATTATGACTGCTGCTAACGTAGAAGCGAAACCCAAAAAAATCAGTTTTTCCTAAATAACTACCTGACCCGTGGCACCGAGGATGAAGACATTTTTATGATATGTTGGTCTCAAGGGCCCACATCAACCTAGCCCATAATCACTCATTTGTGATTTGCATGAAAATGCAATATCATTCTGCTTTAATCGCCCCTCTCTTCAGTTAAGATGTTCAGAACTGCACCAAATTTTATGTGTATGATTAACCTGACATTCTCTGGGGGTATGCCAAGTTTTGTAGAATTTCATCCATGGGGGGGTCTAAAAAAATTAAGTTATGTGTACATTTAGTGACTGTACACTCATTGGCCTGTAGATGTCAGTATATATATCTATGGCTTCCTACAAGGACAACACTGTAGTTTACCGCAGAGAACGTCTAATAAAGGTAGGATGATTTCCACATGAAATGTAATTCCCATTTCTTCTTGAAGCCGAAATAAATCTGAGAATGTTTATCGGACATGCTTGGTTTTTACTGCAGGTAGGCTACGTTAATCTTATAGAAGTTATATCCTGGACGTAGGTAAAATAATTTTAGGCTACCGTTAGCATTGGTTGAGTGATGAGGCCAATTTGATTATTGATGTATTTGTAGAAAACCATAAATGCGGTTATAGGCTACCAAGCAAATTGATAACAGCACTAATTCTATCTTTCGACTGTCATCTGATTCTCTTCTGACCATAACCTAGGCTACTAGCAGGAGCTAAGTGAGATAGCCACAACATGTTCGCTAACGTGATAGTTTTCTAATGGAAAATATATATATGAAAGATAACCTGTCTATGATCCATTCTGCTCAAAGTCTCAAAAAGCATCTGAGTCAACGTTCATTCCCAAACACCCACTAGGCTACTTCAATCCTCTATTTTCAAATGTGATTCAAGTAAGGAAGAGCATTAGCCTGGCGGGGCCATCCTATATCATTGAGATGTATAGTCTGGCATCGAACCATTCAAACTGTCCATATCAGCAAAACCATTCAATCAGTAATAGAATATTCAAGGGCGGGCACATGAGATAGTTGTCTTTCAAACTGCCTAGGCATGCAATAGGCCATCAAAAAATAAAGTGATGAACAGACATTGTGTGGCATAAAGGAAAATGGAGTAGGCATTCACGACCATATCCATTTATCCGTTCCAGCCCCAATAAAAGATTAAATAAAAAAGGAATTAAGAAACATTTTAGAACTGCTAAGATCAAAGCAATCGGCAAATACATCCTTCTTGAAAAGTAATGACTTAAGTGCATTGTGTTGCTCAACTTTCAAAGCTCATAAATCAAAAAGCACAAGTCCAACTCCTCCAAAGTTGTCTTCTTTGAACAAGGCAGTTGTTTGGAGAGCTTTTTGTTAGGGGTAAATAACATGTGAATAATACGATTCAAACAACTATCAGCTGCCTAAAACACTACACAAAAACCACACCCAGTCAAATGTATTAGTAGCCATAGCCACCTTCCTTGTTGTTCACAGTTACTTTATTCGCAGTGGGACTGTCGTTATCCTGTTAAGCCGTCCCTTAAGACTCTCTAACAAAATATGGGCTGTGATTGGAGCTCTCTCTGGAACATCCAATAGCGGTGCTAAGCCAATGAGAAGGAAATCCCTATGGTTCGATACTAGGCGTACAGGCTGAGCAAATTAATTTGCGCCAATAGAAACCTTTAAGGGTCTCGATTACTAGACGTGACAGGGAATAGGGTGCGTCTTGATTTCTAGGCTAGAAGAGCATGGCTCAAAGTTGGAATGTAACAGTATGAAAATTTAACCTCACTGTTATAGTGACCAAAATTATTCGGTAAAAAAAAATCGGTATTATCACGGTATTTCTAAAAGTGTGTTCAATATGTTCAGAAAGCACTGATAGGCCTACACAAGCTGAAATAGTTTCAAAAAGTGTCCCGTTTTTTCTTCATGTTTAATTGGTTATGTGCTTATAGCTTAACTTACCCTACCATAACTTGGAGTTTGCTATTTCTGTTATTTGGATGCAATGAGTGAGACCAAAGTAAGCGTTCAAAATAAAACTTTAGGCTACTGTATTCTCCTGATAACGTACAAGTAGCTAGTATATGTCAGCAACATGCTGAAGTTCATTGAGTTTGAACGAGGATGTAAGCAAACATACAGGGACAGTGAGCAGGTGGTGGAGACTGTGAGCCTATTTGAGGTTAGCCTACATCAGGGCTATTCAATAAGTTTGTAATGGGGGCCAGTTCATGAAAAGCATCACAACTGAGGGGCCGCAGAAATGCAGCTTGAAATATGAATCATATTAACAGCTGTATATACAATGAAGTACAACAGCAGCAATATGGGTGTTCAAATGTTGTATTTTGTTCAGGCATAACAACATCATTAGCCGGTTGTTGGTGGCTAATATGAAATGAAATCTGTGATAACAGATAACACAAATGGAATCTGTGCTTTGCACAGTAACTGCTAGGTCCAAGATTTCCAGTGAGTACAAACAGGATTCAAACACTGTTC
Organism: Alosa alosa; assembly: GCF_017589495.1. Taxonomy (NCBI): domain Eukaryota; kingdom Metazoa; phylum Chordata; class Actinopteri; order Clupeiformes; family Clupeidae; genus Alosa; species Alosa alosa. The sequence continues at coordinate 20,739,664 of NC_063210.1, read as the reverse complement.
AGGTGAATTAAATGTGTAATCAGTCGCATATATAGCTCTTCTGACTCACTTGTTACATTTGACGTTCCCAGCATTTAAATGAGATGACCGTGACCTCTAGATTTTTTTAGCAGTGGGGGCAGGCCAGTCATAATAGCCTAATAATAATAACACGGGGGTCCGGGGGGGTCTCCCCCCGGATTTTTTTCTTTTCTGGTTGCTAATCACACTATTTTAACATGTTTTGAGAGGGACAGGCCCATCTGTTTTCTGACACACCTCACGTTACCCCATACATTAAACCAAATGTCACTGCTTGAATATCATAGTTATAGCAGATGTCACTGTTTGAATATCATAGTCATAGTTCACGATGACAATGAACACGTTTAGCCTGTTGGTTTCTGACAGAAATTACGTTTTGTGTAACATATTGTAGAAACACAACCACGGCCTTTATTTGGTGAACGGAGGTGCAAATAATCTCCTTTACTTTCTTTGGTTATTATAATGTCTACGATTCACTTTAACGTTTTGCCGTCGCCACATTTACAAATATTCAATTTACCTTCGTTAGGCTCAGTGATACTTTTTGCTTCGAATCGCAATTGAGTGCGCATTTAATGTAACATACCACATGATTTCCAAGAGGACTTTAGACAGGCTCATTTCTGACTTCATTAGACTATTATTGTATTTGTTTATGTTGTAAGACGTGGAGAAATGAAGGACATCGGCAATAGCCAGGCTACTATAGAAATACTTTGAAATTCCTTTTGAGTCGGATCTGCTCCACCTTTCCACCAAGTTTTGCAGAAATTGTGCCCGCATTTTTTCCCGATATCGTAGAAACTATTTGTGTGGTGCAACCTGTTAAATATTAGTAGTTCATAAACTCCAACGTGACAATTTAGGTTGAAACTAAACTATGGCACTTACGTTCAGCTTATGTACAAATGTAATGAATTGTAATGTAGCCTAACTTGTTCAATGGGCTGAGGTACAGTGGCTGCAGGACTAAAGCGAGCGAGAGATGCAAGAGTGGAGAACAGCTCATGCGCTTGCTAGAGATTAAATTTTTTTAAAGGGCCAGTACAAATGACCTCCCGGTCCAGCCCGCGGGCCGCCAATTGAAGAGCCCTGGCCTACATGATAAGAACTCAGTAGTAGAGCAGGTAGGCTATGTGTGACATGCCATGCTGACGATGATGATTATGATGACTATCATTGCGATAATGTAAGGATATGGTAATGATAACATAGTAAGGCCGTGCTGTGATTATAATAACAAATAGCGCAACTAATTTTTCTTAATGAATGATTTGCAAACCCGGACAGCAAAAGAGTGTCAAATCGACGTTAGGCATATTGGTCAGATTGATCAGTGTCCGTCAGACGCCCAAAATTCAACATCGATGGCATGATGAGTGGTGGTTGGTCTCTCAAAGTAGAGAAGGTTTCTATCTGGGAAGGGTTATCATGGTGAAGATGGGCTAAAAGACTGTACACTGACGGAAATGTAGGCTACAAAACATCAAGTCTTGCACAAGCCAACTAAGCTATATATAACCATACTGGAAGACACTTTAGATAATTAGTTTATGTAGCTATACTGTTCCGAAATGGACCAGCAATGTAGCCTACAGGAATAAAATATTTCCAGCAACAGCCCTGTTTATTTCGTGTTATTTCAGTTGTCCTGCAGTGATACCTAACTGGTATAAATTACATTAATGTCTACGACAATCTGGGTAATTTAACTCTTTAGGCTACACATAGGCTTCAGTATTTTTTTGGTGCTGCTGTCAATTGAGTATTGTATAGTTTAAATGTAGCCTATTGAATAATTTGAAATGATACTCTGATTCAAGCAGAAACTCTTCTTTAATAATTGCTTGTATAGCCTACTTGAATATTACATTACATTACATTACATTTAGCAGACACTTCTTGACCAAAGTGACTTACATATATCAGCTATATTACAAGGGATTACATTGTCCCCGGAGCAACTTGGGGTTAAGTGCCTTGCTCAAGGGCACAACGGTGGAAGCCGGGAATTGAACCGACAACTTTCAGGCTACTGCACGCTAGCCCAGCTCCTTAACCACTACACTACCATCGCCCCCGAATATGGAGATCATGTGCTCCATGCCTACCTCTGATCAGTCAGAGTGATAACCAGTGAGGCCACATCACTTTCAGTGCTTCATGACAGTTGAAAATATATGCATATTTAAGGGTAATGCAAAGGTGTTGTATTTAATTAGGTGTGCCAGACCGATTTGAGGGCCGCTTGGGCCAAATATGCCAGGACCGATTTTGGGTCCCAGTCCGTCCCTGACTTTTGCTTTGCTTTTTATTCTAACTTCTTTAAACCTCCTCAAAATTCTCTTTTCTTTTCAACGTTTTTGCTTTAAAGTGTACATGTATGTTATGTGTGTGTGTGTGTGTGTGTGATGTAAAAAAAGCCAACATTTAAAAGAGATTAGACGTAAGGCAGGTTGTGAGTAATGATAGAGCAGTATGTTGCACCTTCGCCAGCCAGAATCGGACAGGATTTAAGGTTTAGGCTGTGTGTGCGTAGGGAAAACATATGGTAATCTTAAAAGGACTCTGCAACCATCATAATCTCTTGAGAAATTTGCAAGCAAAGCTTTTTGGTGTGAGCATCTATGATCAGAGACTGCATTTAAATGGAACAACTTTTCGATCAAAAGGACTCACTTCTCTGAGTTTAGGCTATACCATGAGATTGAAAAAATTAACATTTGTGATTGCATGTTACAAAATACCCAGATAATGATTTATTTAATTATAAGTAATATATTTCATGTCACAAGCACAAGTTCATTCAGTCATTCTCTACCTCTACATCCCTCACACACACACAGTTACAAAAGCATACACTCGTTGGCTTGTTTCTCTTTTTCTGAGTTGTGAAAGGATGGTTTTAGTCAGGTCAGTAAATCAGTTTTTAGTAACACACAGCTACACACACATTGATATGTGAATGAGCCTGAAATTATCAGTCCGTCAGTCTCTCTCTCTCTCACACACACACACACACACACACACACACTTGTTGGTGGCTCAGTCAGTAAGTCAGTGTGCAGTGTGCCGGCCAGTTCACTCGCAGGTGGCCCAGCTGCTTAAGCAGCGGGAGAGAGGATCAGCGTGCCGCGCAGCCAGAAGAGGTCACCAAGGGTCACGGGGTCAAAGGGCAAGCTCAGTACGGGGGAGAGGACAGACGAGAGAGGAGAGGGCAGAGAGGACGAGGAGAGAGGAGGGTTGACCAGAGACTTGAAGGAGGAGAGGAAAGGAGAGAGCAAGAATAAGAGAGAGAAAGAAAGGAGAGATGAAAGAAAGAAAGAAAAGAAAGAGAAGGAGAGATTATGAGAGAAAGGAGAGAGCAAGAGGAAAGGAAAGAGAAAAAGGTGAGGAAAGGAAATGGGAGAGATAGAGGGAGTAATGGAGTGGTGGAAGGAGAGAACAAGAATAATAGAGATAGCAGGAGAGATTATGAGAAAGGAGGAGAGCAAGAGGAAGGGAGAGAAGAAAGAAGATGAGAGAGAGGGAGGAATAGAGGGGTGGACGGAGGGAGCAAGAGGAAGGGAGAGAGAGAGAAGAAAGGAGATGAAAAGAGCTATAGATGAGAAGAGTGGAAAGCAGGGAGTGGAGAGAGAAGGAAAAGGGAGGATAGAGAGAGAGGAAGAGTTGAACACTGTGGCAGTTGGTGCTGAGAAGACAGCTAAGTAAATATAAGATTTTATTTCAACATCATATTTTACAGGGTTTGGGGAATTAATGTGGAAATGTGGAAGAGAGTGATAAAAGATGAGATGAGAGGAAAGGTAGAAGCTGGCAAAATGGTAGAGAGAGACAGATAAAACCAACACCTTTAGCTGGAGACACCGGACCATGAAAACAAACATGGCGGTGCGGTCCCCCTCTATGTAGGACAGTGTCTTCTGCTGTGTCTACATAACAACTCTTTAACATGACCGCTTCACCTCTCCTGCAAACTAAGTATGGAATTGACAGCACTGGTTTGCAATTGGTCGATTGGATTTTGACCAAAAGCAGTATCCACACTATTAGATTGTGGGAAACAAGACTGGAATAATCCATTTAATAAAGCTGCTGAGCTCTTACCCAGTGCAAGTGATTCTCCTGTGGTTCTCCTGTGGTTAGCTCTCCTTTACTCACTCACTGCGTACAATAGCACCCCCTGTGGACAGTTCCAGTAGCACAAGTATAATACAAGGATACAAGGATACAAGGAAGTTTATTGTCACATGCAAATAGTTACTGGAAGTAAGAAATGCAGTGAAATTATGTCTGGTGTCAGCCTATTTGTGCATTTATGGGGGGGGGTAAAAAGTGCAGTAGAAGAGGGGTTTAGTAGATTAAGTGGTAAGGGCTGCATAAGAAAGGTGGGGAGGATTGGGATTGGGGGGCACCAACAAGGAGCAACCCAAGAGCAACAGGGGCAAGGAAAAACTCCCTTACCAAGGAAGAAACCTTGGGCAGATCCACAGCTCAAGGGGCTAACCCAACTGCCAGGGGTCTTGGTGTGTGTGTTGGGGGATGACAGGGGAGATGGGATAGTGTGCTGTGTATGTGGGGGGAGAGGGCAGTGTGCAATATGTGTGTTGGAGGGAGGGGGGGGGGGCAGTGTGCTGTAAGTATGTTGGGGATGTGTGTTGGAGTATGGTGAAGGGACTTACTATTGCAAGCAGAGTACTGTATGTATGATGTATGTGAAGATGTGATGACAATGAAGATGTGTGTGTGAGGCAGTGTGCTGTAAGTATGTAGGGGGGGAGTGGAGCATCCTGAAGACAATGACTGTAGGGAGTGTGTGGGTAGGAGGGAGGCAGTGTGCTGTAAGTATGTAGAGGATGTGTGTTGGAGAAGATCCTGAAGACATGGGTAGAATGTGAAATCTGTGTATGTAGGGAGTGGGGGCAGTGTGAAAGTCAGATAGTATGTAGAGGAGGTTTTACTGTAGCAAGCAGTGTGCTGTATGTAGGTCTGTGCATAAGGAGGTGATGACAGTGATAAAAGTGGGTGTGCTGAGGAGTGAATGAGTGCAAAGTCAGTATAGTGTGAGTTCAGAGTTCGGATGGCCTGGGGATAAAAACTTCTCCTGGGTCTCTCAGTTCTGGCTTTGTGACTACATAGGCGTCTTCTTGATTTCAGCAGGAGGAATAATCCATTGTTAGGATGAGAAGAGTCCTTCAGAATCTTTTGGGCTCTTAGGAGTACTCTTCTGGAATAGATATCTTGCAGGGAGTTGAGTTCTTATAGTACGTTCAGCTGAGCACACTACAGAGTACTACAATCTCTAACTGTGGAGTTCCCATACCAGGTGATGATGCTACCAGTTAGAACACTCTCAACCGCTGAAGTGTAGAAGGCCTTCATGATGGATGTAGAAACTTTGAATTTCCTTAGCTGACGAAGGAAGTAGAGTCTGGACTTCTTCAGAACATATTGAGTGTTAACAGTCCATGTTAAGTCTTCAGTAATGTGGACATCAAGGTATTTAAAACTTGTGACTCTCTCTACAGGTTGCCCGCTGATCATTAGTGGGGTGTAACTGTAGTTCTGCTGCTGCCTTCTGTAATCCACTACCGTTTCCTTGGTTTTATTGATATTCAGTGTCAAGCTGTTAGATTGACACCACTGTGCCACCTCATCAACCTGATCCAAGTAGAGCTGTTCATTGTTGTTACTAATCAGGCCTAAGATTACTGTGTCATCTGCAAACTTGATGATGAAGGTATGACTACTGTTGGCTTTGCAGTCATGTGTGTAGATGTTGTACAGCAGTGGACTCAAAAACACAGCCTTGGGGAGCATCAGTGCTGATGGTTAATGAGTCAGATGTCAGACCCCCCACTCTAACCACTTGTGAACGGTTGGTGAGGAAGTCAAATATCCAGTGACACAGGGTGGTGTTCAGTCCTAAGGCCTTCCTCTTTGTGACCAAGGTGAGAGGTACTATCGTGTTGAATGCTGAACTAAAGTCAATGAACAGCATCCTCACATAATTCCCAGTCCCCTCCTCCAGGTGAGTTAAGGTGGTGTGCATGAGGTTTGAGATGGCATCCTCTGTAGACCTGTTGGCTCTGTAACGGCTCCCACACACAGCTGCGTTCCGTCAACGCATTCCAGTGGGTGTTCCCGACGGTAGCTATGCAAATGACTTGAAGTAAAACCGTAATGTGATTGGTTGGTGCCGTCCGTGGGATTGGCTTGATTGGCCGGGTGCCGTCTGTCGGTGCAGCAACAGCTGAACTTCAACGCGAGCAGCGGGGAGAAACGCGACGCGACGGACCCACAATTCAGTTCGGCAACGGATCACGTGAGCCCATTTAAAGTGAATGGGATGCGTCTCCAGCAACGCGATGCACGCAGCTGTGTGTGGGAGCCGTAAGCAAATTGGAGGGGGTCGAAGGAGGCAGGGAGGGATGAGCAGATAATGTTTTTCACAAGCTTCTCAAAACACTTCATCACTGTAGACGTCAGGGCTACTGGGTGGTAGTCATTCAGACATGATGGACTTTTGTTTTTCGGTACTGGAACAATAACAGACTGCTTGAGGCAAGTAGGAACTGTCTCTTGAGCCAATGATGTGTTAATGCCATATGCCCAGTAGAGGGACACAACTCACACACTGTTGGTGCATTGTCATCGGTCGGACAGAGACCATCAAGTCATGGTCTTAGAAACTGTACAACCGAAACTGTACAATTAAAAATCACAAAAGTTTTAGGCATTAGCTAGCTGGAATTTTGTGTTAAGATTTTCACTATAGGCACCACAATCACCTTTGTAACACACACACACACAAAGTAATTATCATTCTACTACAGATGTTACTATTTTGGTGCCAGGATTATTAATGAACAGGATTTGATCCAAATTTTGAGATACTGGAGAGTGGCATAAACATCTGTCCTCTCACATAAACAAGAGCTTTAAAACAAATCAGCAAGTTAATGACACCAGAGTATTCTGTTCAGTCACACACCAGACATATATTTAACTAATTAATTTCTATCAGACAAATTAATTTATTGGACTAATTAAGTAATACTTAAAGGTGCTCTAAGCAATGCCACACGTTTTTTTAGCCTAAAGCATTTATGTCACTTACTGCAAACATCACCTAACCAACCGCTAGCTGTCCGTGTCCTGAATACACTGTAAAAAAAAAAAAAGATCTGTGGACAGCCCAGGCTCCAAGAACGGCAACAAAAACAACCTGGGCAAACCTAGCCCATGAAAACATAAAACGCAAATCACAGACGAGAGGCACGTTTAGGAGAGTTTCAATTGCACGTCGGGAGCAGCACAGGAGGGAGGGGGAGGAAGTAGCGAGCTAGCTCTCTGTTTTGTTTGAAAGTCAACAGAAGTGACGTTGCCCAGCATCACTTAGAGCACCTTTAACTAACTAATTAATTCTGCACATAACTACACAAACAGATAGAAATGTGGCAACTCTAAATACATGACAAACGCTAAATTGGATTTTACAAAGATGACCAGAGATAGCGCCTCTTTATTTGTACAGTATTCCATGGGTAAAAAAGGTAAAGACAGGTATAGACAGAGGTACAAGATGCTACCAGGAGGTTCTAGCATACTTTGTGTGTATGTGTGTGTGTATGTGTGTTTCCCAGAAAGTCCGAGACTAAGACAGAGAGAGAGAGAGAGAATGAGAAAGGGAGATAGCGATGAAGACGGGGGGAAAAAAGAGTGAGAGCGTGTGTGTCGTTTGAGTGTCTTCAGCTCACCAGATCTCCCACAGAACTACATGTCAGCCTGCTCTCGTGCTGCGTCTGCTGTTGCTGTCTTTGGGATGTACAGTCATACAGAGAGGAGCTATCAGAGCTACTATTGTATGTGAGCTGTTGCCCGTCTGTCCAACTACAGCAGTGGCAGGAGAGGAGAGGGCTGCACAGATGTACAAAACAGCGGAAAAGGCAACGGGGGATGGGGGGTCATTCAAGGTTTTTTTCTTTTCTCTTCTTTTCTCTTCATCAAGAGGTAAACGACAAACAAGAGAAATCCTCTTGCCTAAACTGATGAGCAAACAAATGCATATCAGCACATGATGTGCATACTGAACCGCATTATTGATATATTTCACTTCCTGGGTCAGATAATGTCACTTTCTGTCCAGGCACATCCTCATATACCTGTGTCTCAGCCATACAAACCACAAAATTAATTCCTGAAGAACAAAAATAAGACATTTGAAACTTTTGAACAGTTTTGATTCTGAGTCAGGAGGAGCGTGAACCGACAGTCTTTATCTGGAGTAGCTGTAGAGTGTTGGGTCGTGCCTTTACCCCCACCTCACCAAAACAACAACAAACAAAGAAAACATAAACAAAAATCTAAAGGCCAAGATGCCACTGGGCCATCCAAGCCATCCTATCAGGGTGAGGTCACCCTCTCACCCCCCCAGCCTTCCCCCCCTTAGCGCTCCGCCTTGCTTCACATCGCTTAGCGCCTCAAAAGAACTTCACACCCTTCCCGTCGTCCATGGTGATGATCTCGGCCTTGCCGTCCGTTTGAAGCGCTTGCAGCGAACGCAGGAGCATCCCCTCCTCCAGCCCGTGGAATTCTGGGATATACAATATCACACACATACACACACACACACACAGGGTTACTCTGCAACTTATATCATGTAGGCTAATACATCATCACATGTAGGTCAAACATCTTAATCACATGGTAGGAGGCTATACTGCAGATGACTGCAGTAGATCATCCCGCCGACCTTTAGAGGTGCTAAATTATAGTCAGCAGTTAAACCTGGCAGAGTGCGTGGGGGTGGGTCAGCCCAGGGGCCCGTTGCTTACGCACACTCCCTTAAACGACGGTGAACTCCATGTCTACTGTGCTTCCATCCATTCTCACCCAGAGTTTACACTTTAAACACTATATCAATACACACTTGCTGATTCCACTGTGGTCACACGGGACTGTTCACCTATGCTCACCTACGTTCACCTCTTGGGTCGTTAGCTAGACGGAGACCCCACCCTGAAGTTAATCAATGGCTCTCACTGGGAAAAGGGAAACTTTAACACATATTAAGCGCCTGACCTTCTAATGTCGACTCTATTCACCTCACCTGTTAACGCACGAATGCGTAAAAAAGTATGCATGTAATCTTACTTATAATCTAGTAAGATTATTTGGACTGACCTTATAGGCTGATAAACAGACAGACGGACAGAGAGAAAGTTTCAGATTCTCCATACCTTCGCTCTCTGTGTCATCGCCATTTGCAAGCTCGTAGAGAGTAAACACAGAGTTCACCATGCCGTTTTTAGAGACCTGAAAAAAAAAAAGAGAAATAGAGAAAGAGAGAGAGAGAGAGAGGAATGACACCCAAGTACAGAATTACTCTCCAGCAAAAGTCAAAGACTCAAAGTGGTTGCTTTTAAAGTAATCATGAATTACCATTGGTGATGTGGACCAGTCTTACAGGGAGGCTACACCAGGCACGTAACTGAAGCGCTCCGTGTGCGTAGTGTCTGCGGCAACAATGAGTTTCCACTATAATCATTACGCTATGCGTAATTCAGTACTTCAGTTACATGCCCGACGAGGCCTGCCTCATTTGAATCTGAATTTGAACTACTCACTTGCAACAAATTCAAAGTTAATTTAAACCTTTTAATGGACTGGTTTGTGACAACAATAGTATCATTCATCTCTTACTGGCACTTTTACTACTCAAATCGCACTTTACTACTATGTATGCAACTGATGGTTCTCAATAACATCTTGCTTAAGGACTACAGTTGAAAATTAGCCGGCTGGCTAACACTGGCACATGTACAGAAATGTTAATGAATGTGCGCTGCCCTTATAAATAAATAAATAAATAAATAAATAAATAAATAAATAAATAAATAAATGATGATACTGCACTTTACCATTTTAGATCTTTGGTGTTATGTTTGTGTTTTTATCTGTATTTATGTGTATTTATGTGTACTGGTCTTCTAGTTTTACGCATTGTTATTGTCTTGTCTGTCTGTCTGTCTGTCTGTCTGTCTGCTGTATATGGCGCAGGATGAGTTTCCTAAAGGACTAAATATCTATCCATCCATCATTTCATCATTTCTAGTTTCTTGGTGTTTTATGCACCCAACGTTGTCTTCTAGGCAGCGCTGCCTGGAAGGCACTAGGGTTAGGCATGGGTTAAGGTTAGGGTTGGGTTAGGTTTAGGATTAGGTGCCTTTAAGTCAGCGGTGGCAGCGCTGCCTGGAAGACGACGTTGGGGGCATAAAACAGCATCAAGCTCATTTCTACAGCCTTGTGATGCTACAGTGCTGATGTGGTGATACAGTACCCATTGGTAGATGAGCTTGCCCCACTCCTCTGGCGATCGCCACATGATCAGGCAGCGGCTTTTGCTTTTGTCCGACCATTCTAGGTTCCCTGGGGGCAAACAATTACAGGAAAAAGGCCCTGTGGTCACTCGGGGTAAACTGTTACACTTTTATCAGTAGGGACCAACTGGGATGTTACTGCCAATGACTAAACTAACTTTGTTACCTTTTTTCCTCAGTTCTTCAAAGATAACTTGGATTGCCTCCACTGACAGCTTTCCTGGGGAACTGTTAAGACTAATAACATCATAATCACTGTCGCATCACTGTCTTCTACGCTTCCTGTCAAAGAGTAGCACTGGTTTGAGTCTAGTAGCAAAAATACCAGAAACATACTGTAACGTCAGCGCACAAGACATTGCGTAGCGTTCTCCCACGCAGGGCATGCTGGGATGCGGGAGCAAACATTTGGGGTTTATGTCTGTTTCTCCTTAGTTTTGAGTGTAATGTTAGCATCTTTGTTGTAACATGTTTCCCTTTTAGTTATCCCTCGTGTGTGATCCTCTTTGTGTGGGGGGCTGCGTCCACCCCCTGTATGTGTAGTGTGTGTGTGTACTTGACATGCCCTTGTGTATTGTGGTCTGGGTCTGTGTTCCTGCTCTCGTTCTCAGCTAATAAACCTTTTAATTGGACAACTGTCTGTGTCGCTATCAAATCGTTACAATACCTTCAATATATTTCTACATTGGCATATAATAACCTCGACCATTCAAGAGCATTAAACAGTTAGTATGCAGTTACTGGGGTTTCAGCCATTACCAGCTGACTGACGCTAGCGACTGGTTGAGTGAAAGTCAAGTCACCCATGAAAAAGGATACTTTCGATTTTCTTGTTGTTGAATAGCGGGCTCTCCTGGGCCTCGAGTACATCCAGCGTGTACAGCTTTCGGTGTCTACAGTAGGACAGCGCGAGCGAGCACCAAGCCGCCAGCTGCTTCTGTCGAGTGTCAACATTGGGCTGTAGTCTGTTAACCGAAAAGCACAGACCCGAAACTGACTCAATGTTGTCGAAAAGCTGGTTAATCATCAACAACTTTGGCCAATTGCCTTCATATAAAACCAATACACATGGCAAGTTGACGTTCCACAATGATATTCCAGAGGTAAAACCTAAATGCTCACTAATGAGCTAGTTAGCTGACTAGCTAACTTATAATAGATGAACTGAACTGAGCGTCTGTCACCAGGAAGACACTGTCAAAGTAACGTTAGCGTTTGCCCTCCAAGTGAATTGAAGAGGTATGGCAAATAAAGAATACTTGTTCATGTACCTACATAATGTAATAGCAGGAAATACATTCTCAAATTCCAATGTTCTCCCTGTTAGTGTGAGTGCAGGATTGTACACTTCCCTAGCCAACTAAGCTAGCCATAGTGGTTAAGAGAGATGCGTTCTTTGCCTAACCGTAGCGACAGCAAATGTAAAATTGTTACAGAATAGTTCAAATATAAATCTGTAATTCGTGTGCATCTCTGCGGTTCAACATCCTACTCACGTGAAAAACGGGGGGAAATTATACTGCCAGGGCCACTCAAAACTCATCGCAAATCTGAGTTCTGTAAAGCATCAACTCTTCTTCTTCTGCTGCATCATGTAATGCTCATCACGGGGAATAGGACATATTCTGCCCCCCTCTGGAAAGGAGCGAGACAAGACAGATCTGTTAACCCTGTGAACCCTTAACAAATCATATCGCTACTGACATGGACAGCCCCTCACCTCAATTGTGTCATTCTGCAGCTGCCTTATTAAAAAAGTTATTGAGCTCTTTCACATCCACATCCAAGGCTGAAGCGCCATTGGCCCCTTGAGCAGCACTTAACCACCCTAGTGTGTGTGTGTGTGTGTCTAGGCCTAATATTTTTATATTACATTTACATTTGCATTAAAAGAGGATACAAATCAAATACTTTACCTGAAGCTGAATTTAACAAAAAGTAACAACAGCTTACATGAAACAAAGCATGTATTAACTTATAAAACATGTTTCTGTGTCAATCTTGCTATTACAGGGTACAATAAATAAATGCATAAATAAAATATTATATTATTGAAATAATATTGAAATAAATTGACCACTATTAAATAAATACCACATTTCACATCGTCCTGATCAATAAATAATTTTAAAACTAAGTGTAACCTTGACCCTTGACAGCTTTCACAATTCATGACAATCATGAAAGTGCAGTCTCAATTGTCTACTTTGTAACAGCATACAATATAAATACATTAACAAAATAGATAAATTAGATAAATAAATACATTGAACACTATTTTCAAATCATCATGATACATAAATAATTTGAACACTTAATAAATATTGACCACCTCAGAATCATTAAGAACGAAATACATTACTCAAAATTACATTTAGAGTACATTCAATTCAGAATACGTTAGTAGTCCTGGTGCATCCTCAGTCCGATTGGCTGTAGCTGTGGCAGGGTTTGGTGTTTAGAGGCGTGTGCTGGCCAGAAGGTCGACCTTCGTCAGGTGGTGGTGAACCTCCTTCCTGATCAGCTCCCAGGCCTTGGACTTGTCCTCCTGAAATCACAAGTCACAACAGTCACCATCAATTTACAGACTCTGTACTTCTGTGTGTGTGTATGTGTGTCTTTGTCTCTGTGTGTGCGTGTGTGCATCTGTATGTGTATGTATGTGCGATGATGTGTTTTGTGACAACACAATAGAAAACCACAGCTCACCATTGTCCCCAGTGTTTCATTTCTCAGATTCTCGAAGTACAGGTGCAGTCTCTCATTCCCTTTAGTCTTAGAAACAACCTGCAGTCTCTCATTCCCTTTAGTCTTAGGAACAACCTGGAGGAAGAACAGAAGTTCATCAGATCAGTCTTGGATCATTATCACAGTAGACCAAATTGCATCCCATTACCATGGGCTATTTGATCTGAACTTCTATCATTTTTTTTACCCTAAAACTGGTGAATGGTCATAAATGTAAAGCTGATTGTTTATAAAATAGAATAAAAGTCTTTATTGTCCACTGCTGTGTAAATCCATCTCATGTACAAATATACACAAAGTGTAAAATCAATAACAACATTGGTGTATTGCATAGGTAGTCATGATGTAACTTATTTGATTTTTACATGTTCTATAATGTTTATGTATTTTATAGTCCAAGTCTCTTTATCTCTTGGATATTCAGAAGCATGCTCTTGAGCCATGACAGCCCACTGAGCATCTAGGCAATTATATGACTGAGTTGCCTCCATTGTATCTGTATAGACAACTGCTAGTTAAATAGTTTCAACTTTAACCTTTAAGGTCACAGCTTAAAAGCTTACCAATATGCCTTCTAGTGTTCAGTCAATACAATAACAATGGTGTTCACATCATAGCATATTATAGATGCTCATGATGACAGCATATAGAATACAGGTTATTCAGTTGTACTCACACATGACTGAGTTGCCACCAGTTGAGTGTCCAGGGTGCTCATGAAGTCCTTCAGCTTCTTCTGGTCCCAGGCCACGGCGGTCACATTCTCGTCCAGCAGGAGCGACACCTCGTCCAGCACCTGGGCTATGAACCAGATGATCCTCTCAGGCTGTGGGGACATCGGGAGGAGTCAAGACAGCCATCAGTGATGAGACAACCATCCCAGAATTCAACAGGGATATACAAGAGTTTTCAGTTGCCATTCATGAAAAAGGCTTTTTTTTTTACACCAAGTATATTTCTGTTTATTGCTTAGATTTTTGCTTACCTGTTGCTTCCTTGCAACTCTGTACAGGGCATCAGGAAAATGAACCCCCACATTGTCCTCAACTATTTTCTCACCCTATAAAATAATAGAATTTGTATAAAATGTTGAATATAAAGATGTGATTTTGCCATCACGAAAAAACAAAACCAATTCATGTTGAATAGCAGAACTGAACAGAAGTGTTTAAAAATACTCACCATCTCTTTCAGCAAGGTTAAACATGTCCTGCTATACTGCGGGAATTTATGCTGCATCCATGGACAACCTTGGGTCACATCCAGGATAAGCACCAAAAAAGAACACACACCGAAGAACGCCTTCATTCTGTTATTCTTGAGCAAACTTTGTAAATAATGTAAACGATACAAAATATTGACTAGCCTACTGCTCAGATACGATACTTCAGGTTGTGTTCTACTGAATTTCACTGCCATGGTCTGTGTTTGTGTTAGTAATTTATACAGAGTATTCCGAATTCAAAACGGAAAAATCGAGTTCAATGAGGCCTATTTCACTTTCTGGCCGCACCTTTCAGACAGGTGAGTAGGCGTCTCCCGCACGGGCTTCCCACGCTTCACGGTTTTGGACCACAGGTTCGCACTTAATAATAGGATAGCTTTAGGCCTATTGCATTGATGAATAACATTGATTAATCTCGAATAAATTGGGAATTTAAATAATTGGAGACAAAAAAAATATTGTTTATTTTGCTATCTTATGTGAGCTGATAGCCTATGTTACCGGCAACAACACTTGAGCCATTTAGATATTTATTGGCAGGCAGTCTCCATTACCATTTAAACTCACTAATAAGTAATAAAGGCCTATGCTAATTATCCGACTAGTTATGTTTAAGCCTTTGTGTCTATCTGTGCCAAATACCCTCTGAAATCACAGTAGGCTAATGCGTGTTAGTTTGTAGCCTAATTATGTCTTATGGGATGGTGTGTTTTTTGCCTCGTAAATTCATCATTAATTAATCGTGAAAGAGTTTAATCACGGGTCAGAACAGAAGAACTCCTTGGAAAACCACAAAGTGCGCAACACTCCGTTGTAGGTTGTTTTACGACAGTTGCCAGACAATAATGACGAATAGCACGCGTGCTTTCGATACGCTGCTTGCAATACAATAGCGTGGGCCTATCAGTGCACTGGCGGCGAATCCAGGTGGGCGTAGCCTAAAAGTGGAAAGAAGAAAGGTAAACAATCGCAGGATAGTATTTGGTACAGTATTATCCCTTTGCTCGTTATTTCAGTGATAGACAAATTATGTCACCGTGTTTACAAGCTTATTTGAGTGGGATGTCTAGCAACCCAGCGCCTAACATGCTTACCAGGCTACTCTCTCCTTCTAACCACATTTCTCTGGAACTTCAATAACTGTCCAGGCGCATGATAGAGAATTCCATGTTTTCCTGCTGTTTCTTTTTTTTTTTTTTTTTTTTTACTTTATCTATGATGTTTTCTTGTCTCCACTTGTCTTCTTCTATAGTTAGGGAAAGTTAAGCATCTTCAAAAAAAATCTTACCATATAGATTTTTTACTATGTGTTCCTATAGGTGTCTAGTAACACCTCCCAATTTATCCACGGCCAAATCCTCGGGGAAACACCTGGAGAGCCCATCAAGTTTGGGGTGCCCAGAGGGACTGCGCGAAAATAATGAAAACATTTTTTTTTAACCAATATTAGCTTTTGAGATGTCTAACTAGGTATTTTAGGGGTAAATCTATCCCAGCCGTTAGTTTTGTGTAAAAATCACTCCAAGTACATACAAAAATCCATAACAAGTGGTTTTATTGAACAATTACAAAACGAAAACTTCCTTAATCAGCTTAAAATTTAACAAACCTCATCCCTCTACTTCCCTGCACTCCCTCACTACTGTTATCTTCTGGCTGGTAGATGTTCTGGCAAGAGTTACCATGACAGTTCCAACAATCAGATACACTTGACTCCTTGCTTTTTACAGCAGCACCTCTGGGCACCCCAAACTTGATGGGCTCTCCAGGTGTTTCCCCGAGGATTTGGCCGTGGATAAATTGTGAGGTGTTACTAGACACCTATAGGAACACATAGTAAAAAAAGCTATCAGGAGAATTCAACAGAGTTTGAACAAAGTCATGATCCTTGAATATGCACATTCGATGGTGTTGCTACTTTTTGCTTCATTATTTTACCAGTAGGTGGCATCAGCGTGACAAATGTCCCAAAGCGTCTAATAGAATAACAGACTCATCACCAGCATCAGCTAATAAAAGATCATTAAGTGCTGTTTCTGTGCTCTGAAGGGCTTAAAAACCAGACGAAAACACCTTATACATAATACATTTTTAATTAATTAACATTACTTCTCAGAAAGCGGATTTGACTGCCATATTTTTGTGTAAATTATTGTTAAACAGGCCAAATTTAATGTAGGATTGCATCTATAAAATCAATAAAAGGGGGGGGAAATCCAAGGGGATGAATACTTTTTATTGACACTATATGTGTGTGTTTGGGCTTTTACACTTTTAATCCGATAGGACAGTGAAGAGAGTGACAGGAAGTGAGTGGGAGAGAGAGATGGGGTGGGATCAGGAAGTGACCCGGGTCGGACTCAAACCCAAGTACCTGGGGGCATGTGGACCCGAATGTGGTGTGGGCGCTGTGGCAAACTGCACCACAGTGCCCCTGGAGCTGATTTTAAGAAAAAGTAGCACATACCAGTTTATATGAAACAAAGCTTTTATTAAAATACAAAACATGTTTCTGCATGTGTCAATCTTTTACAGTGCACAATAAACAAACATATCAATAAATAAAATTGAAATGGATAAATAAATGAATTGCTCATTTTTATATATATACAATAAATAACACATTTTAATAGACCATCAGTCTTCGGAATAAATAATTTAAACACTGGATAAATGTGACCTTTAACATCTCTTTTTTTAGAATGAACAGTTTTCATAATTCATTGCAGAATCTGAATCAATTGTTTGCATTGATGCAGTGTACAAACAAATTGTGTTAAACAAATAGCACCTTTCACATCATTCTGATCAATAAATAATAATAATTTCATTAATCAATAAAAAAATAATAATTTTAACACTAAGTGTAACTTTGACCACCTTGTATAAGGGAACAGCATTCACAATTCATGACAATCATTTTAAGCAGAAAGTTCAGAATATGTTATAGTCTTGGCATAATCACAGTCCCAATTGTCTACTTTGTTACATTGTACAATAAATAAATAAATACATTAACAAAATGGATAAATAAATAAATTTGAACACTATTGTCAAACAAATAATAACTTTCACATCATTCTGATAAATAATTGTAACACTACATAAACCTTGACCACCTCAGAATCAAGTTATGCAGAAAGTTCAGAGTACATTAGTAGTCCTGGTGCATCCTCTGTCCCATTGGCTGTAGCTGTGGCAGGGTTTGGTGTTTAGAGGCGTGTGCTGGCCAGAAGGTCGACCTTCGTCAGGTGGTGGTGAACCTCCTTCCTGATCAGCTCCCAGGCTTTGGCCTTGTCCTCCTGAAATCACAAGTCACACCACTCAGAATCAATATACAGACTCTGTACTTCTGTGTGTGTGTATGTGTATGTGTGTCTTTGTCTCTGTGTGTGTGTGTGTGTGTGCATCTGTATGTGTATGTATGTGTGATGGTGTGTTTGTGACAACACAATAGAAAACCACAGCTCACCATTGTCCCCAGTGTTTCATTTCTCAGATTCTCGAAGTACAGGTGCAGTCTCTCATTCCCTTTAGTCTTAGAAACAACCTGCAGTCTCTCATTCTCTTTAGTCTTAGAAACAACCTGCAGTCTCTCAGTCCCTTTAGTCTTAGGAACAACCTGGAGGAAGAACAGTTCAAGTTCATCAGATCAGTCTTGGATCATTATCACAGTAGACCAAATTGCATCCCATTACCATGGGCTATTTAATCTGAACTTCTATCATTTTTTTTACCCTAAAACTGGTGAATGGTCATAAATGTAAAGCTGATTGTTTATAAAATAGAATAAAAGTCTTTATTGTCCACTGCTGTGTAAATCCATCTCATGTACAAATATACACAAAGTGTAAAATCAATAACATTGGTGTATTGCATAGGTAGTCATGATGTAACTTATTTGATTTTTACATGTTCTATAATGTTTATGTATTTTATAGTCCAAGTCTCTTTATCTCTTGGATATTCAGAAGCATGCTCTTGAGCCATGACAGCCCACTGAGCATCTAGGCAATTATATGACTGAGTTGCCTCCATTGTATCTGTGTAGACAACTGCTAGTTAAATAGTTTCAACTTTAACCTTTAAGGTCACAGCTCAAAAGCTTACCAATATGCCTTCTAGTGTTCAGTCAATACAATAACAATGGTGTTCACATCATAGCATATTATAGATGCTCATGATGACAGCATATAGAATACAGGTTATTCAGTTTTACTCACACATGACTGAGTTGCCACCAGTTGAGTGTCCAGGGTGCTCATGAAGTCCTTCAGCTTCTTCTGGTCCCAGGCCACGGCGGTCACATTCTCGTCCAGCAGGAGCGACACCTCGTCCAGCACCTGGGCTATGAACCAGATGATCCTCTCAGGCTGTGGGGACAACGGGAGGAGTCAAGACAGCCATCAGTGATGAGACAACCATCCCAGAATTCAACAGGGATATACAAGAGTTTTCAGTTGCCATTCATGAAAAAGGCTTTTTTTTTACACCAAGTATATTTCTGTTTATTGCTTAGATTTTTGCTTACCTGTTGCTTCCTTGCAACTCTGTACAGGGAATCAGGAAAATGAACCCCCACATTGTCCTCAACTATTTTCTCACCCTATAAAATAATAGAATTTGAATAAAATGTTGAATATAAAGATGTGATTTTGCCATCACGAAAAAACAAAACCAATTCATGTTGAATAGCAGAACTGAACAGAAGTGTTTAAAAATACTCACCATCTCTTTCAGCAAGGTTAAACATGTCCTGCTATACTGCGGGAATTTATGCTGCATCCATGGACAACCTTGGGTCACATCCAGGATAAGCACCAAAAAAGAACACACACCGAAGAACGCCTTCATTCTGTTATTCTTGAGCAAACTTTGTAAATAATGTAAACGATACAAAATATTGACTAGCCTACTGCTCAGATACGATACTTCAGGTTGTGTTCTACTGAATTGCACTGCCATGGTCTGTGTTTGTGTTAGTAATTTATACAGAGTATTCCGAATTCAAAACGGAAAAATCGAGTTCAATGAGGCCTATTTCACTTTCTGGCCGCACCTTTCAGACAGGTGAGTAGGCGTCTCCCGCACGGGCTTCCCCACGCTTCACGGTTTTTGGACCACAGGTTCGCACTTAATAATAGGATAGCTTTAGGCCTATTGCATTGATGAATAACATTGATTAATCTCGAATAAATTGGGAATTTAAATAATTGGAGACAAAAAAAATATTGTTTATTTTGCTATCTTATGTGAGCTGATAGCCTATGTTACCGGCAACAACACTTGAGCCATTTAGATATTTATTGGCAGGCAGTCTCCATTACCATTTAAACTCACTAATAAGTAATAAAGGCCTATGCTAATTATCCGACTAGTTATGTTTAAGCCTTTGTGTCTATCTGTGCCAAATACCCTCTGAAATCACAGTAGGCTAATGCGTGTTAGTTTGTAGCCTAATTATGTCTTATGGGATGGTGTGTTTTTTGCCTCGTAAATTCATCATTAATTAATCGTGAAAGAGTTTAATCACGGGTCAGAACAGAAGAACTCCTTGGAAAACCACAAAGTGCGCAACACTCCGTTGTAGGTTGTTTTACGACAGTTGCCAGACAATAATGACGAATAGCACGCGTGCTTTCGATACGCTGCTTGCAATACAATAGCGTGGGCCTATCAGTGCACTGGCGGCGAATCCAGGTGGGCGTAGCCTAAAAGTGGAAAGAAGAAAGGTAAACAATCGCAGGATAGTATTTGGTACAGTATTATCCCTTTGCTCGTTATTTCAG
This sequence comes from Alosa alosa, assembly GCF_017589495.1. NCBI lineage: Eukaryota > Metazoa > Chordata > Actinopteri > Clupeiformes > Clupeidae > Alosa > Alosa alosa. Next base: position 20,719,493 of record NC_063210.1, on the reverse strand, counting down.
TGATAGACAAATTATGTCACCGTGTTTACAAGCTTATTTGAGTGGGATGTCTAGCAACCCAGCGCCTAACATGCTTACCAGGCTACTCTCTCCTTCTAACCACATTTCTCTGGAACTTCAATAACTGTCCAGGCGCATGATACAGAATTCCATGTTTTCCTGCTGTTTTTTTTTTTTTTTTTTTACTTTATCTATGATGTTTTCTTGTCTCCACTTGTCTTCTTCTATAGTTAGGGAAAGTTAAGCATCTTCAAAAAAAATCTTACCATATACATTTTTTACTATGTGTTCCTATAGGTGTCTAGTAACACCTCCCAATTTATTCACGGCCAAATCCTCGGGGAAACACCTGGAGAGCCCATCAAGTTTGGGGTGCCCAGAGGGACTGCGCGAAAATAATGAAAACATTTTTTTTTAACCAATATTAGCTTTTGAGATGTCTAACTAGGTATTTTAGGGGTAAATCTATCCCAGCCGTTAGTTTTGTGTAAAAATCACTCCAAGTACATACAAAAATCCATAACAAGTGGTTTTATTGAACAATTACAAAACGAAAACTTCCTTAATCAGTTTAAAATTTAACAAACCTCATCCCTCTACTTCCCTGCACTCCCTCACTACTGTTATCTTCTGGCTGGTAGATGTTCTGGCAAGAGTTACCATGACAGTTCCAACAATCAGATACACTTGACTCCTTGCTTTTTACAGCAGCACCTCTGGGCACCCCAAACTTGATGGGCTCTCCAGGTGTTTTGGCCGTGGATAAATTGTGAGGTGTTACTAGACACCTATAGGAACACATAGTAAAAAAAGCTATCAGGAGAATTCAACAGAGTTTGAACAAAGTCATGATCCTTGAATATGCACATTCGATGGTGTTGCTGCTTTTTGCTTCATTATTTTACCAGTAGGTGGCATCAGCGTGACAAATTTCCCAAAGCGTCTAATAGAATAACAGACTCATCACCAGCATCAGCTAATAAAAGATCATTAAGTGCTGTTTCTGTGCTCTGAAGGGCTTAAAAACCAGACGAAAACACCTTATACATAAAACATTTTTAATTAATTAACATTACTTCTCAGAAAGCGGATTTGACTTTGACATTTTTGTGTAGCCTAAATTATTGTTAAACAGGCCAAATTTAATGTAGGATTGCATCTATAAAATCAATAAAAGGGGGGGGAAATCCAAGGGGATGAATACTTTTTATTGACACTATATGTGTGTGTTTGGGCTTTTACACTTTTAATCCGATAGGACAGTGAAGAGAGTGACAGGAAGTGAGTGGGAGAGAGAGATGGGGTGGGATCAGGAAGTGACCCGGGTCGGACTCAAACCCAAGTACCTGGGGGCATGTGGACCCGAATGTGGTGTGGGCGCTGTGGCAAACTGCACCACAGTGCCCCTGGAGCTGATTTTAAGAAAAAGTAGCACATACCAGTTTATATGAAACAAAGCTTTTATTAAAATACAAAACATGTTTCTGCATGTGTCAATCTTTTACAGTGCACAATAAACAAACATATCAATAAATAAAATTGAAATGGATAAATAAATGAATTGCTCATTTTTATATATATACAATAAATAACACATTTTAATAGACCATCAGTCTTCGGAATAAATAATTTAAACACTGGATAAATGTGACCTTTAACATCTCTTTTTTTAGAATGAACAGTTTTCATAATTCATTGCAGAATCTGAATCAATTGTTTGCATTGCTGCAGTGTACAAACAAATTGTGTTAAACAAATAGCACCTTTCACATCATTCTGATCAATAAATAATAATAATTTCATTAATCAATAAAATTTTTTAACACTAAGTGTAACCTTGACCACCTCGTATAAGGGAACAGCATTCACAATTCATGACAATCATTTTAAGCAGAAAGTTCAGAATATGTTATAGTCTTGGCATAATCACAGTCCCAATTGTCTACTTTGTTACATTGTACAATAAATAAATAAATACATTAACAAAATGGATAAATAAATAAATTTGAACACTATTGTCAAACAAATAATAACTTTCACATCATCATTCTGATAAATAATTGTAACACTACATAAACCTTGACCACCTCAGAATCATGTTAAGCAGAAAGTTCAGAGTACATTAGTAGTCCTGGTGCATCCTCAGTCCCATTGGCTGTAGCTGTGGCAGGGTTTGGTGTTTAGAGGCGTGTGCTGGCCAGAAGGTCGACCTTCGTCAGGTGGTGGTGAACCTCCTTCCTGATCAGCTCCCAGGCTTTGGCCTTGTCCTCCTGAAATCACAAGTCACACCACTCAGAATCAATATACAGACTCTGTACTTCTGTGTGTGTGTATGTGTATGTGTATGTGTGTCTTTGTCTGTGTGTGTGTGTGTGTGTGTGTGTGTGTGTGTGTGTGCATCTGTATGTGTATGTATGTGTGATGGTGTGTTTGTGACAACACAATAGAAAACCACAGCTCACCATTGTCCCCAGTGTTTCATTTCTCAGATTCTCGAAGTACAGGTGCAGTCTCTCATTCCCTTTAGTCTTAGAAACAACCTGTAGTCTCTCATTTCCTTTAGTCTTAGTAACAACCTGGAGGAAGAACAGAAGTTCATCAGATCAGTCTTGGATCATTATCACAGTAGACCAAATTGCACAATTCCATTACCATGGGCTATTTGATCTGAACTTCTATCATTTTATTTACCCTAAACCTGGTGAACTGAATGGTCATAAATGTAAAGCTGATTGTTTATAAAATAGAATAGAAGTCTTTATTGTCCACTGCTGTGGAAATCCATCTTATGTACAAATATACACAAAGTGTAAAATCAATAACAACATTGGTGTATTGCATAGGTAGTCATGATGTAACTTATTTGATTTTTACATGTTCTATAATGTTTATGTATTTTTATAGTCCAAGTCTCTTTATCTCTTGGATATTCAGAAGCATGCTCTTGAGCCATGACAGCCCACTGAGCATCTAGGCAATTATATGACTGAGTTGCCTCCATTGTATCTGTATAGACAACTGCTAGTTAAATAGTTTCAACTTTAACCTTTAAGGTCACAGCTCAAAAGCTTACCAATATGCCTTCTAGTGTTCAGTCAATACAATAACAATGGTGTTCACATCATAGCATATTATAGATGCTCATGATGACAGCATATAGAATACAGCTTATTCAGTTGTACTCACACATGACTGAGTTGCCACCAGTTGAGTGTCCAGGGTGCTCATGAAGTCCTTCAGCTTCTTCTGGTCCCAGGCCACGGCGGTCACATTCTCGTCCAGCAGGAGCGACACCTCGTCCAGCACCTGGGCTATGAACCAGATGATCCTCTCAGGCTGTGGGGACAACGGAAGGAGTCAAGACAGCCATCAGTGATGAGACAACCATCCCAGAATTCAACAGGGATATACAAGAATGTCACGTATAAAAAGACAAGTTTTCAGTTGCCATTCATGAAAAAGGCTTTTTTTTTTACACCAAGTATATTTCTGTTTATTTGTTTGTTGCTTAGATTTTTGCTTACCTGCTGCTTCCTTGCAACTCTGTACAGGGCATCAGGAAAATGGACCCCCACATTGTCCTCAACTATTTTCTCACCCTGTAAAATAATAGAATTTGAATAAAATCTTGAATATGAAGATGTGATTTTGCTATTACTAAAAAAAACACACCCATTTATATTGAATAGAAGAAATGAATACTGAAAACACTCACCATCTCTTTCAGCAAGGTTAAACATGTCCTGCTATACTGCGGGAATTTATGCTGCATCCATGGACAACCTTGGGTCACATCCAGGATAAGCACCAAAAAAGAACACACACCGAAGAACGCCTTCATTCTGTTATTCTTGAGCAAACTTTGTAAATAATGTAAACGACACAAAATATTGACTAGCCTACTGCTCAGACACAATACTTCAGGTTGTGTTCTACTGAATTGAACTGCCATGCTGTGTTTGTGTTAGTAATTTATACTGAATAGGCTATTCCGAATTCAAAACTCAAAAGCCGAGTTCAATGATGCACATTTCACTTTCTGGCCGCACCTTTCGCAGACAGGTGAGGCGTAGGCTATCCCTCACGGGCTTCCCCGCGCTGCACAGTTTTTGGAACGTCAGTGCGTTCGCCCTGAGTAATACAGTAGGATAGCTTAAATGAATGAATAACATTAATTAATGTAGAATCAATTGGGAATTTAAATAATTGAATTTAAACTCAAAATAATTGTTTATTTTGACGAGTTGCTGTGTAAGCCTATGTGCTTATCTACCTACTGTGCCGAATACCTCTGAAATCAAAGTAATTATAATGGATGTTAGTTTGTAATTCAAAATCTTATTCGGGGATGGTTTGCGTGTTGTTTGCCTCGTAAAATCATTAGGGATTAATCGTGAAAGAGTTTAACCACAGGTCAGAACAGAAGCTCCTTGGAAGCTAGTGGTAGGCTATCTTATGACAGTTGCCAGACAATGATGACGAATAGCATGTGTGCTTTCGATACGCTGCTTGCAATAGAAATAGTGCGTGTAGGTGAAACCGCTGGCTCAACAGGTAAGCACCGCTTGTTTTCCCATTTGTTTAAATGACTCTCTTTGAGGTGAAATCTTAGCTGTTTGTTCGGTCGTGTGTTTTAGTGCGGTTGGTATTTGCTTTGGAAACTCGCATGCATTACGTCCAGTGGACCGCAACGCGAGAAACTTGTTGGTGTCAGGTAGGCGATCATGCTCAACATACTATTACGGCCTCTCTGTTTCGTCACATATCTAACGTTGTTGTCTGCTTTAGTTTGCTATCAGCAGTAGAGTGGTGAGTGCGTTGTCTCTCCTCGTACCTGTAAATGGAGCATAGGATCGCCAGCTTTGAGGTATGTATGTTAAAGCAACGCTGTGCAGTCTATTTTTAGAACAAGCTGCTAATCGTAATTTTAGCTTTTGTGCTTTAGTAATGTCATGTCCAATTATTAGGATATTTGTTTAGTCTGTGATCTTTCTAGCCACTGGCTCTGGCTGGTGCTAGGGCTTTTGTTCTGTTTGTTCCAATGCATGCTTGGGCTATGCAGTGCTGTGTCGCCGTTTCTCTGGCCTAACCTGCATGCACTTTGTACTTTTATTTGTTGGTTGTGGGATAAACCCCGTTCTGCCAGTGTTGCTACTCTGCTTGTTGTGCATGTGCATGTTTATGTTTGTGTGTGTGGGTGTGTATGCATGCTGGTTTATAATCCCAATGCTGTGACCAGGATTGCTGTTCTTCCCCGGCTTGGGATAACCCCCAGTCTGTCTGTGTGGCTACCCTGCTTGCTGTGCATGTTGGTGTGTATGTGCGTGGGTGTGTATGCATGCCGGTTTACAATCCCAATGCTGTGACCAGGGTGGCTGTCCCATTTGACCATTGATCCGTGCGGAGCTGGAGCACCAAACCTGCTGCTTAAGATAAGTAGCCATTTGTAGTATTGCTAGCATACCTGGCTTGTAAGATCAACCACTCTTTTAATCAGTGCTTGTGTCTCCTCTTCCCCTCTGTCAGACAGGAGCAGTGTGGCCCACGTGAGCGGAGGACTGAGTTCGTGGTGGAGGCCTTCACTTTCCCTTGCTGTGTGCACATTGAGGTGTCTTTTGCTTGGATTGCAGTGTTTCTCTCACGCATGGTGTATTTTCTGGACCCCCTCCCCTCTGTCCTGCAGTAGTCGGCTCGCTGTGGTAAGCATCTCCCCTGCTCTAGTTACCCCTCCCCTGAGACCAGGTCACTCGCCCAATAGCAAGGTGTATATAGCAGCCCCCTGGTCACTGTGTCGGTGGGACCTCTCCGTCAGAGTGTCAATTGTATGGTCATGTTTTACTGTGCAACTGTAATAATTAATGTGTCTTGTTGGAATAAATATCGTTGATGCAACGCATGTCTCCGGCTCCTTGGGTTTTACGAACCTGTGTGCTCTAATTACCCTCAGGGGTTAATCTAGTTTTGTTCCTTGTCCTGGGGGCCGGCCTCCCGTCCCCTAGGTGGCGTAGTCGATGCAACAAATTCTCTTCACCTCTTCCCTGCCACATTATCAAGCTTATTTTACTTGTTTATTATCAAGCTTATTTTACGTAAACTTTACGAATTTATTTGGGATGTCTATCAACCCTGCACCCAACATTCACTTTCTTCCCCTCCTTCCACCACTTTCTCCTTCGACACGTTGACTAGTAGGCTACTAGAATCCGTAAGTCACTTTAGATAAAAGCTTCTGCTCAATTAATAAATGCAAATATTAAATGCCTAGTCTGAGTTAGCCTATACTCACAGGTATAGGCTACAGTGTATTGATGATTATTCTCCTAAAATGTGTTTATAATGTGGTGTTTTTTTTTTTTTTTTTTTTTTCAATATTCAGTAACTGAATTCTTAAAGGTCCTGTCTATTCAGTAACCTTTTGTCCTGTCTATGCACCACCTACTTTGTATATGGCATTGCACTTTTTATGCTTTTTTGCACTTCTGGTTAGACACAAACTGCATTTCGTTGTCTCTGTACTTGTACTCTGCACAATGACAATGAAGTTGAATCTAATCTAATGATTAGGATTTTCTGTGCCTTGCTATTCAACATTTCAGGTGATTTTCTCTGGATGATAACAAAAAGGATAACAACAACAACAACAGTATGATGTGTAAACCAGTTTTTATTTAAGCAAAATTTGCTCCTCTGAGTATTTTACAGCATAAATATGCCATTCTACTATATATATTTACAGTGGCAAATCTTTTCATTAACTCATAACTGGAATGTCTTTACATAATATTAATGCTTACAAATAACAGCTATATTCATAGTTTCTCTTCTTTATAAATCTATATTCTGGTCTCACCGCATAGCAGAATGCAGCAGTTTGTTACGGCTCTAAAATCTTGTGCCTCCATGTAAAAAAAGAAAATGGTGGCTTAAAATGGCGACCGAATAACTGTGCCTGTGGCGTTTGCCATTACTGGCAAGGCTATGGTAGTAGCAGCTCACTCTGTACACCTCTATGTTACAGTAAAAACACATTCTTCGGGAAGGCAATTTTAAAAACCATCTAACACATAAATAACATGACATGTTCCTAAATTATTGGCAGATTCAATGGACTATCTGTGATCCAGATGAAGTCTAACTATGAATGGGTCAACAATGTTGGACACAGATCACTAAACAACTGGAACTGCTGAAAGGAACCCATAGCCGGATGGGGCTATTAAGTCAAGTTAGCTACAAGACAAACACAAACACATCAACTGCCTGAATGGACAACATGTGCACGTCATTGTGAGAAATTTGTTCTGACATTCGTATCATATGACCTTTGACTTTTGCTATGATGTTTAATGTTCTCAGTGGAGTTCCCTATTGACAAACTGAATGTAAACTCTCTTACTGACGGATTGTGGATGACTGATGTAGATAGCTGAATGCTTTTGTAAGCAATAGTGCCCCTGCCCAAAATCTCTTCACATTAGGCCTCATTCAGACCCAAACGTGGTGTGTGTATTGCTTCTGATGCGCCGCTGCTGTGACCAGTCAGCAGTATGTATTAAAACATCTGTTAACCGTCACTTTTAAATGGAAACGCTTTCAACACGCTTGCGTGTCGCGTGAAAAATAGGCGTTGGTCCTATTTCTAGTTTTCAACACGGCTTGAGCCACGCCTGAAACATGTGTGTGCTTAGTTTAAAAATAAATAAAAGGGGCTGAGAATGGCATTCTTAGAAAGAACTCTGAGTTCGTAGCTATGGACCCTTTCAAGAGAGTTCCATTATCAGCATCATAGTTGGCCCCACAAGGCTTCCTTTTGAACATTCCATATGTTATCTTAATGCAGAGGAAGTAGATTGGGGCCCAAATAGAACGTTCAAGCATTGTTTTTGTTTTTATTGTTGAAAGGGTCTATAGCCCTGCCTTCCTTCTGGCTAACCACAATGCAATGGTGTGCTATTTGTGTTGTTTACGCTGTGTGAGTGATTGGTGGGTGTTATACACATAGCTGAGCGAATACGGTAAGGTGAAGGGTGAGGAATGAGGAAGGGGGATTGGGTGGTGGTGATGGGGTCATCCTGAGTAGAAGAGGGTTTCGAACTCGTTGAGGACAAACTCGACGATCTGGTTCTGGAACACCATGAACATAGTGATGTTGGCCGACTCCATCTCTGGTTTGAGGAGCGTGGGCCCGAAAACGATGGCCACGTTCTGCACCGACATGCGGTTCTCCTCTCCGTGCTCAATCACCCTGAGAGAGAGAGACACAGAGAGAGACACAGAGAGAGACACAGAGAGAGACACAGAGAGACACACAGAGAGACACAGACACACAGAGAGACATCGACAAGAATAGAGAGACATAGACATACAAAAGTGAGAAGAGTGAAAAAGATCAAGACAGCAAAATGGGCCAAAAATCATTATCACAATGCAGAGAATACATAAGTATAAGTATATATACTTTTTTGATCCCGTGAGGGAAATTTGGTCTCTGCATTTAACCCAATCGGTGAGGTGAAGCACACACTAATCCCGGCGCAGTGAGCTGCCTGAGGGATTAGGTGCCTTGCTCAAGGGCACTTCAGCCGTGCCTACTGGTCGGGGCTCGAACCGGCAACCCTCTGGTTACAAGTCCAGAGTGCTAACCAGTGGGCCACGGCTGCCCATAATAGAATCTCCATAGATACCACTCTTCAGCTTTGGTAACAACTTGAGTATGATCAGAGATGTTTTAAATACTAGCATGGTCATGATCAGAGGGGTTTAAAATACTAGCATGGTCATGATCAGAGGGGTTTTAAATACTAGCATGGTTATAATCAGAGGGGTTTTAAATACTAGCATTGTTATAATCAGAGGTGCGTACTTGCGTAAATGCCTAAAAAGGATTTCCATGGTATCGTGGTTGGCAGCGGGGAGGGATCTGACCAGCTCACACATGTACGACACTTTCTCATGGTAGTCTTGGATCTCTGCAGAAAATAAGAGTGAAAACACGGAACACACACACACACACACACACACACTCAAGAGTGAAGACACTGAACGTCAACTCTCAGTAGCCAAGTTGTTCCTTACACATGCATGCATCCACCTCAATGACTCTCATGAGTGTTTGTAACAAAACCAAGGAAGGAAACACGGACTAGGATTGAACAAGTGGACAAAAAATGGAGGACATTAAGGTTGCCTTCACACTGGGTCCGTTTAACTGGACCGTACCCGAGTGTGATTACGCCCCCCTAGCTCTGACCCAGCTGGTCTCTGTTCACATTACATTTTTGTTTGCGGACCCAGGTCTGTTTATGTGACAAACACTAGCTTCTTTTTACCAATATTGCTTGGCAACGTTGCAAAAACGGCAGTTTATTTCCTGGTTTTGGAACAGATAGCATTCAAACTGCATATTTTTTACAGAGTATGCCCCAGACCACTGTTTTCTAGCGGACCCGGGTCCACCCCCAGGTTTGGTAGACTGCGTTCACATTGGCAAAAACCATCAAACCATCAGTCCCAAACAAACTTGGGTCCGGACCAAACGGTCTATTGTGAATATGTTACTTCCATTATATTTGTGTCTAATTTTTGATGAATAAACAATGCATCCAATGGGCAGCAATCACGTACACAAAACACTGATTCTACCAGATAACAGGTAGATTTAGTGATACCAGAGATACCAGGTTTACTATTTGCACTTCACATTTAGCACAACATGAGATAGAGATCAAAGGGACCATTTAAAGAGAGCTAAGTGGGAAACTAGGGAAGCTCAAACATGTGACTGCTTGCTACAACAATCATCCATTTAAAAAAACCCTACAGCACTATATGATTCATGGCAGAGTTATGTTTGAGAACAGGGCATCGCATTGGGAGGTGTGAGTGCTCTCGGGTGGGTGACACGCCCTGAGTTTGGACAGAGATCAGTCTGTCTGTGTAAAAGTGTCTCCACCTAGAATTTCATTGTTGAGGGTGTTTTTGTGTTGGAGAAGTACTAAGAAACAGTGTACTAAGAAACTCGGTGTTTGGCCAAGATGCAGACTACTGATCTATATAACTGATAAGGAGCAGAAGCAAAGTGTTTGAAAGCTACCCATACACCCTTCCAGACACACACACACACACACACACACACACACACACACACACTCTCTAACACAAACACACACAGACATACACAAACATACAAAACATACCCCCACACACACACACACACACACAAACATACAGACTTTAACCACACACACACACACACACTAACACAAACACACAGACTTTAACACACACACACACACACACAGACATACACACACAAACATTTCACACACACACACACACACACACACACACACACACACACACACAGACTTCCACACACACAAACACACACACACACACACACACACACAGACTTTCCACACACAAAAACACACACACACACACACACACACACACACACACACTGAGGCTGTATCCACTCACTGATGCCAGCGATGAAGTTGTTGAAGTGGCTGTATGGGAACAGTGGCTCCTGTAGCTCCCTGAAGAAGAGCTTCAGTGCCCCAGTGATCACATGGATGTCCCAGTGGCACTCCTCAAAGTCGATGTCCTCTGTCGACAGGAAACACACACTTTTAGTCAGATTTCACATCCACTCAAGTCTTCTCTCAATGTCAAAATGTCAATGCTGAAGAGGCGACAACACAACAACAACAACAACAACAACAACAACAACAACAACAACAACAACAACAACAACACATTACATTTGTGTAGCGCTTTTCAAAGTGCTTGACAGTGAAGGGGGAACCTCACTAACCACCAGCAATGTGTAACGCCCATCTGGGTGATGCACGGCAGCCATTATGGACCAGAACGCTCACCACACACCAGTTTGAGGTGGAGAGTGAGGGAATGAATAAATGAATGAATGAATGAATGAATGAATGAGCCAATTACACTGGGGATTTTATAGGTTGTAGTCTTTATGAAGTTGAATTTTGGGGCTTGTCTAGCCTTGCGAAGTGCGGTGAAGTGGACAGGAGATGAGTGTGGGAAAGAGATGGAGCGTGGGTTCAGGAAATGACCTCTGGTCAGACACCATCCTGGGTTCCCGTGCGCTAAGAGCTCGTATATGGTAGGCCTACAGGACGTCAACACTACAGCCCTGCTACGGCTTTGTTTTATGTCCCACATGGGTTCTGACCATTTTGACAAGCCCTGAATAAACATCCTCTAACTCCGCCCATCAGTAAAGTAGCCGCAGCAGTCAGGTAACGTTACCATGGCAGCAGTAAGGTAACGTTACCATGGCGGCAGTAAGGCAATGTTACCATGGAAGCAGTAAGGTAACGTTACCATAGCAACAGTAAGGTAACGTTACCGTGGTCGGCTTTGTAGCGCAGCTTCTGAATGGTAGCCAGGTTCCCACTGACCCTGTAGATCCCATCCATCCCCAAACCTGTTTTCGAAAACACACAGAGTAAGTTATTTTTCACTTCATGACACGTCATACACTACATATGACACTGTATATATACGTGTGTGTGTGTGTGTGTGTGTATATATATATATATATAGGTTTGGGTTGTGTTTATGTACCTCTCTCCTCCACAGTCCGTATGCACTTCTCTACAAAGCTGGGCACGGTGGTCCTCTCCTGAGCGCACAGGTTAGCCAGGTGACAGCCAAACACGTTCTCTGGAAGACAAAGTCAATCAAACTCAAACCTCAAATCATCAATATCAGCTCTCAAAGGTCACATCTGAACAGATAAGAACTTGTTTTATCATAACTATAAAATAATTGTCATAAAATCAACACAAAAACAACAGCTGACGTTTCAACAAATCTCTCTCTGCCCTAGACTACCGGTAGATGCAGGGCAGATTCATTCCCGAGTCCCATGGTTGTTTTGTAAACACAATAAAAAATAAATATTTATTCAAAAAACAAACAATAACTGCAAAATAACAGCTAACACGTCAATGCATTTGTCTGTGATCCTGCCTGTTTGGGTATGGGTCTGTTCATCAGCTCTAAGGCTGTTCCGTAAACTCTACAAAATAATCCACACATTAGTTTCTGTCTAGGTTGACATCTGTCTGTCTATTAAGTTATAATAATAAAAACAACACTCTTCAACTAACCCTTGTCTGACCAGGACCAGATCAGTTCATGTAAGTTCATTTCCCCATGGGGATCAATAAGGTAAATCAATCAGATCTCAGCCACATCCACTCATGAGTGAGCCAGAAGATGAAATGCTGCTGCAACATTTCCATTTCCCTTTTCGAATCAACCAACCAATCAATCAATCAATCAATCAATCAATCAATCATTGATGAAATGCTGCTGCAACATTGCCATTTCCCCTTTAGAATCAATAAAATAAATCAACCAACCAACCAATCAATCAGTTATTCAACCAATCAATCAATCAACCATTGATGAAATGCTGCTGCAACATTTCCCCTTTAGAATCAATAAAGTAAATCAATTAACCAACCGACCAATCAATCAATCAATCAATCAATCAATCAATCAATCAAACAACCAAGCAACCAATCAGTCAACAACCAATCAATCAACCAACCAACCAACCAACCAATCAATCAATCAATCAGTCAACCAACCAACCAGCCAATCAATCAGTCTGATCAGCTGCCAAATCCATTTCTTGGGTCAACCTGAGGAGGGCGCTCTCGGATGGATCTCACCCACCTCGGATGTAGCCTTTCTCCTTGACTGACTGTAGTGTGGGCCTTTTGAGGAGAAACTTGCGGAGTTTGGTGCGGACCTTCTTCTGGTCAGCCTCCATGGTGGAGCTGGCGGAACTGGCGGAGCTGGTAAAATTCTGCTTACAAACTGAAAGAGATAAAAGAGAGGGGTGTCAGAATCCCAACGCCATGCACACAATCACTACTGCTTCCAGTCTGGTGCCAAGGCACGACTGACTGACTGACACAAAGGTCTGCAAAGATCACAAAGGTCTAAAAACATGACACCCCAATGGTTTAAATTAAAAAAATTGAAATGTCTTGCTTCCTGTAATCTTTATTATAATAATGTATGTATCAGTGTGTGTGTGTGTGTGTGTGTGTGTGTGTGTGTGTGTGAGAGAGAGAGAGAGCACCTCCTAACATGGCTGGAGGTGGTTTGAAAAGAAAGTGATTACACAGAACCTGCTACACTTTAGCATTGACCAGTAGGTGGCAGGCTAGTCCACTGTAACACTAACCAACACGTTTCTTTTCCTGGCCACTGAGTGGCCGGTCATCGACACCTGGTACTTTCTCATACACATCGTCCTCCTCCTCTGAGTGATGCTGTTCCGGTTCCTGTTCCACACACACACACACACAGAGACATTTAAATGTTACATGAGGAGAACAGGAAGCACTTTTACTGGTGGCCGTTAATGACAGAAACATTTAAGTGTTATTATTGGCTGCTCAGTTACATGCTCTTGCCATACTAATGGGAAAATGACACCTCATGTGGTCTGTCAGTTCATGCAAAGGTTCCTAAAACGGTTTGGGACATTTGTTTGACACAGAGTGTCACTGTTTCCATACCAACTACGCTCATCATGGCATCCGCCATCTCCTCCAGCTATTTCAAACCTTTTCCTGTAGTTGCACTGGCTTTAGCCTGCCGGTTCAGACAGGAGCTGACTGGGAACACTATAGCCATTCTAGAGCTACACTAAGACCAAATCAGGGCCCAATCAGGGCTACACTAAGACCAAATCAGGTCCAGATCAGGGCTACACTAAGACCAAATCAGGTCCAGATCAGGGCTACACTAAGACCAAATCAGGGCCCAATCAGGGCTACACTAAGACCAAATCAGGTCCAGATCAGGGCTACACTAAGACCAAATCAGGGCCCAATCAGGGCTACACTAAGACCAAATCAGGTCCAGATCAGGGCTACACTAAGACCAAATCAGGTCCAGATCAGGGCTACACTAAGACCAAATCAGGGCTCCACTAAGACCAAATCAGGGCCCAATCAAGACTACACTAAGACCACATTAAGGCTATCAGAAAAGGACTACAGTACACTGAGGTCAAGTCAGGGCTAGAACTGTACATCCAACGGCCGTCGGCCTGGCTCACATTTCCTCCATTGTCGATATGGATTAATTTACCTATGGAAATATATCTATGTTCGGTAGCTTATGTTTTTCATTTGGTCAAGGCCTGCATGGGACAATGTTGGCATGAGTCAGACAGAAGACGGACCAGTCTTTAGTATTTCGTCTCAAACTACATTAAGATGTTGTGTTTAACCACCAGAATTTCAATTCTATTTCAACGCACTATCTAACAGAAATTGGTTCCAACCACCCTGCCTCTCACAGGCTAAATACATTTCCTTGTTTCCTTGTTGTGGTACTGACACTTTAGAATTGTTTGCTTATAGTTAGGTAACAACTACCACATATTTACAAGGAATAGCTCTGTTAGTTCCCTTTTGGTAATATATTTTGTATTATTTTGGTTGTCTGACCCACAGCAGTGCTAACTGATGCAATTGATGTTGGTCTGTGGCATAGACTCTATGCAACTGCAGGCCCAAAGCTAACGTTACTTGAATAGGCCATACACATCTTGATGAGATGTGCACCAACCTCACCAAGTTGAAGGCTTTGTATGTGCAATGTCTGTTAGTCTCTCAAGGTCATTTATTGATTTATCATAATGGTATATGATGTCCCTTTTGGTTTAGGCTACTGTAAAAAAAATAATGAAATAATGATAATTTTTGTCAAATATGACTGGCTATTTTGAATGTGATACTTTCCCTAGCATAATATTGTGAGACTGTATCATTATAGACAGCTAATGAGTGTGTGTGCGCAAATGGTGGGCATATATGGAATAAATTCCCAATCCTTTATTGAGTCCCAGTCGCCCCCGGCCCCCTGCTATGTCCTAATAGTGTTCTCCCCTGGCCCTGACTGGGGCGCGACTGGCTGGGGCACCTGCACCGTATGCCGGCGACCTGGGTTCAATTTCTGCCCCGTGGTCCTTTCCGGATCCCACCCCGACTCTCTATCCCACTCGCCTCCTGTCACTCCAATGTCCTCTCATTAAAGGCATAAAAAGGCCAAAAAAATATTAAAAAATAGTGTTCTCCCCTGCTCAGGAGACTCACCAGTTGCCGGATGGTGTCATAGATGACTTTGTGCCAGTCGTTGATGATGCTCTCTGTGTCGTACTGGATCAGGTACTCTGAGCCGTTCTGACTCTTTAGCTACACAAAATAAACAAAAGAGTCATAAACGTGCGTTAGCATGGCTACAACTGCTATCACTGCATCGTCGCTCCTTTTAAAACAAAGGGGTTATCTCATCTGTCTTTTTGTAGAGTCATAAACATGTGTTAGCATGGCTACAACTTCTATAACTGCATCTTCGCTCCTTTTAAAACAAAGGGGTTTTCTCATCTGTCTTTTTGTAGAGACATAAACATGTGTTAGCATGGCTACAACTGCTATCACTGGATCGTCGCTTCTTTTAAAACAAAGGGGTTTTCATCATCTGTCTTTTTGTCTATCCTCCCTCCCTCCCTTCCTCCCTCCAGTCGTAGCCCCTCTTTCTAATTAATGTTGTGAAGGAACGATAGGAGGATGGAGGAATGGGAGAGACCATCTTCCTATCGTTGAGATGAGAATCAACGATGTTCTAAGGTATACAGCTGAGAAAACCCCAATGACAGCATGGAGATATGGAGCGAGATATCAGTTGAGGTGTGGGGGGGGGGGTACCTCTAGAACATTCTTCTTGCTGGATTTCTCCTTCCCAGCCGAGGCAATCGAAGCCCCTCTCAGGTCCACGGTGACTTCCGTGAGGATCTGATTGCTCTTCGTCTGTGTAGAATGGAACACGGGTTGATCTCTTTGTGGATAAGTAGGCAAATTTGTGCAAATGGCATCAAACATATCAGAGGATGCACTAAAGGCCTGACTGTCAAAGGGCAACCCCATTCTAACTAAATGTACGTATGTGGAAGTGGGTGATTGTTTCCAGAGTCTCTACGGTCATTTAATCTCACATCTGACATTTAATTGTAAATCTTTCAAAGCTGGTGCACAGAAAGGTTACTCGGTTTCCACAGGCAATGGTGTCGGTGCCGTTGTGGTCTCGAGAGCTTTGGCTGTGTGTGTGTGTGTGTGAGGTGGGTTCGGACTCCGACTCTTATCTCAGTCCTGCCCCAGGCAAACATCTTATGTAAACTAAACCCTGCTCTCTCTTCTTAGCCAAACACATATCTTAACCCTCAAAACGATATCACAAAATCTCATATCAAACCAAGCAGTGCCAATGTTCAGATATACTACCAGTAATTCCAACCATAATGAAGCAAGCATAGAGAGGAAGAATTCCCTAAAATGTTATCTAACACTCTAATGACAGAGCCCACATATGTCTTGACAGTGCACCTTGTGTCTGGTGCTAAAAACAGTCAAGACTGCCATAATTCTGAGAGTCATCAAGGCATTTATAGAGAATTATAGCAACCTCTATGAGGATATGGCATCTGTCACTACAGTTACTGAGATGATTTTATCAGAGTGAAGAGGATTCATGTGAAGGTTCTAGGTACTGGAGTGTCAGAACATCCTGTGCTCTTGTGGTTCTTACTGAGGTACTGCCGGGGGCAGACTTTGGGTCTTTGTGGAACGTTAGAACTCCTCCGTGGAGAACCGTCCATGATTGTGCCCAGTTCTTCCTGTAAACATGAGAGATGAAGAGAGAGAGGAGGGAGGAGGAGAGAGAGAGAGAAAGAGAGAGAGAGAAGGAGGGAGGAGAGAGAGAGAAAGAGAGAGGGAAAGAATGGAGGAAGGAACATAATGAGGGAGCAAACCATGCAACAGCACACCTTCTGGCAGGGACAGTCTCAAGGGAATGGTCGGCATGGGAACAATTCATTACCTGACTTTTTTGCCGTTTTCTGACACCTTTGTTTTGTTCAGGATGCCGGCTTTCTCTAAGCTCGGTAACTGAGGAGAGAGAGAAAAAGAGAGAGAGAGAGTTAGAAAGAGAGAAGGAGGGACGGCGATCACTAACTTCACAAGACTGTTGAAACAGCGAATGAAGGAAGAAAGAGGAAGCTGCCATGTATAGGTCTATAGGTTTAGATAGTGTGTGTGTGTGTGTGTGTGTGTGTGTGTGTGTGTGTGTGTGTGTGTGTGTGTGTGTGTGTGTGTGTGTTTGTGTGTGTGTGTGTGTGAGAGAGGTAGGTGTCTGTGGCTGATGATATGGGTGTGTGAGGTTTCTGTAGATAAAATGAGAAGTGTGAAGATTTGTTATGATTATGAATAGGTCCTCAGAAACGCTTCTCCCCCTCAAAAGGCCACTGTCACCAAGACCCCACTAACACACACACACACACACATACAGTAATTTCCTGAGTATTAGTTGCGTCATGTGGAAACCATATTTTGTGCAAATTAAAAAAGATAAACCATGTATTGACTGCACCGGTGTATTAACCACAGTGCTTTAATCAGAGGACTAGAGAAAAGAAATGCATTGCCATGTATAGCCCGCCTCCATGTATTTGCCCAATTTTGCAAAATCAATGTATAAACCTCTGTTAATAGGCAGGAAATTACGGAACACACACACACACACACACACACACACACACACACACACACTTTCTAAAACAAAGCTAATGAACACCCACAACAGGTGGCAAACTGTCTGTGCTGCCGTAAGTCAAACTCTTCTCCTGCTTGGAGTCCGCCTTTTGGGAAAGAAAGCCAGGATACACACACATAAAACATGATATTAACACAGAGATCAAATGCACACATACATCACACATAAACAACCCCCCTCACACACACCCATACACAAACACACACACACACATATTTAAACTATACTATTTTCCTTTCCATTTCTGTTGCGAAAACATGTTAAACAACCCAAATGATTAGTAGAGAAAGACACCATTCCCAATCAGCCAATACAAAGCCCAGAGTGTAAGTCCTATATGGGGCCAGAGTGGACACACTTCTCAGCTAACCAATCCCGAACAACACAGACACTTGGGCCCAATTCACATCAAAGATTTGCGACGAGACGAAACCGTTGCAGAAGGAGTTGCAGCGGTGTGAATTAAATGTTGCACATCGTTGCCAGCCATCGCAAGCTGTCGCAGCATCTACCCATTAAATCGCTAGAAGCTTATCCGCCGCTAATCTTTGGTTTGAATCCCCTTTAGCCTACTTGTTCAGATTATACTTCTTTCTAGTCTGCTTAGTGTTATTGTAGCAAAGCAGTGATACACCCTCTGATGACTCAATTTACATCACTCAGACTGTAGTGGACACTCCTGAACTCACATGCAGAGCAAAGTAGGCTACATTTACATTTATTCATTTAGCAGACACTTTTTTTATCAACCGACTTGCATATTACAATGCAGTGTTTCCTCCTATGTTTATTTCAGCATGGCGTATACGGTTTAATTAATACCCGGTATCAGAATCAGAGACAGGCGCACAATGTAGTTGCAGTTGCTTTTAAATAATCCTGCCGGCGTATCCTCCCTGCTGGCTGCCGCCACATTGCAATTTAACAATAAGTAGCCTAAACTAGTCAGAGGTTATTATGGCCCGTCCAGTTTCACTTCACATATTATATATTGTATTGATGTAGCCTATTTAAAGCATTAACCTTCTTCTCAGTGCGTTTCTCTTCATTTACGTGCCACCGTTTCAGAATTAGGGGAGACGCAAAAATATTGTCTGGAAGCATAGTAGGCTAAATGCCCACTGCTGGTTGCTGAAAATTGAAGTCTAACAAAAAACAGCAATGCTAATCCGAGGTACCTGTCTAGTTTTATTCCATAAATATATTGTTTTAATAGACTTTAGTGGCATGCGCAATGAAGCCCAGCGCGATGTTGAAACTGGAGAGTGGATGTTCTGTGAAGACATCGCTGTTAGCATTAGGATGCACACCAACGCGAATCGGGCAGTAAAAAAGCAATGACTGGTAGTAACGCACTTTAAATGGCAAAACTTGGTAAAAACATTTTGTATGCCACTGTTGGTGATGACTAAATGTAGACCTCATATATGCTGAATTCACGGACTATAAAGTAAGGAAAGATTTGCACCAAACAAAGGCAGTGTTGTGGGTTGTGTTTCTACAACATTGGCTCAAAACTAATTTCTGTCATAAACTAAGTAAGCTAAGCTGCTTCCATTGTCAACGAACTACCGGGTAGCCCATGTTCAAGCATTCAAGTCAAGTGGACATGTGGTTTATTGCATTGTTAACGTGACATGAGTCAGACAGAAGATGGGCCTGTCTTCTCTCTTCTCTCCTGTTCCTCTCAAGTCATGTTAGGCTAAATGGTGTGATTAGCAACTAAAATAAAAAAAAACAGGGGTGTTGCCTGTTTAAACGCTGCCGCCGACTGTTAAAAAAAATCTAGCTGAAATGATTTCAATGGCCATTGTCCCGCATAACTTTAAGTTAAATCGCTCAAGGGCACAACGGTGGAAGCCGGGTATTTAACCCACAACTTAGGCCTATGGAACACCAACACCCTCCAAAGAAATACCTCACTTAGCCCCTCCTATCACCAACCACCAATGAGTTTTTAGCTTCCTTGCTAACATGCTAACATGCAAGCATGTCTCCTATGGAAACAGCACCCATATATATATATATACCTGCTGTCATATATATGGGTGCTGATATTAGAAAGCTAGATACCGCATTGTCCGTCGAGTTCTATTAGGTAGCATCGTAAACGCGGCCGCCATATTGAATTTCCCCTGGGGATCAATAAAGTATCTATCTATCTATCTATCTATCTATATTGCTGGGGGCAACACCTTTACTGTCAATAGGCAACACTTGCCGACAATCAGAGACACCTGTTTGATTTCCAGTCAGAGACACCTGTTTCTCCATTGGCCT
>NC_063210.1:20692037-20694537 GCF_017589495.1 Alosa alosa | reverse complement strand
TCTGTGGGCGTTGCTGGGGAATAGGGACTCAATGTTTCTATTATTCACGCACACTAGCTGCCTTTGGAAGCTGCTTTCCATTCCAAACAGTGAAGAAAAAAAAAAAAATTATGTGAGAAAAAAAGAGACGCTTTCATTGGCAAGAGGCAGCCCGCCCCGGCATCAGACAACGCTTCTGGTAAGCAAGAACATGCGGCATGCGCAAGCCGCCCGCGCCAACTGACGCGCCAGCAGAAACACGACATTCACGCCACGTTCCCGGTGTGAAACAGGCCTAATGGGGAACAGCTAGAGAGCAGAGATAAGCCTGAAGCCAGATAAGCTTAAACCCTTAAACCCAGCTGGGTTCCAACTCATTTGGATACAATGTGATACAGCATTTGATTTGGTAGCAATCACAAAGGGACACAAAGTTATCCCCATCCTTTGACCGTGTTAAAACAAAAAAGCATTGACTATTACTTATACAGTAATGAAATAAATCGCTATGTTCATACAACTTGTGGACAAAACTTCTACACTGGAAGTAGTTCGTCTAGAAGTCCTGGACTGAAAGAGAACGTCAGTGGAGAGTTCCACTGAAAATAGTACATACACACACACACACACACACACACTTACTGACACACACACACACACACACACACACACACACACACACACACATACAGTACAGTATAAGCACATTCATCATGCTGTGTGACTTTCCATTACACCCACCATCATAGTCATAATCATAATCATAATCTCACACACACACACACAGACACACACACACACACACACACACACACAGAGTAGGATTTGTGGGTTTTTGTTAAGACTATGACTACCACCTCGCCCCTACCCCATCCAATGCCCCCTGCCTGTCTCACCGGTCCATCGTCCCTGGGCTGTGTTTTTGGCGAGGTGTGTGTGTGCGTCCCGTTGGGCGGGTCCCAGGATGTCTCGCCCGACGCGTGGTTGTAGTAGTATGGCCGTCCGCTGGCCTCGTCCACGATGCGCTCCCAGTCGGATGCACGCCACCCAGGGGGGCCGGACGATGCCACCGCCAGCGGCGGACCGGGCGCCGGACCAGCAGGGGGCGACGAGTGGACGGAGGGCGAGGGGGGCGTGGAGGTGGACGTGGGGCGGGACAAGAGCTGACGCGCGGCGCCGGGTAGGTCCTCGGCGACGGTCCATCATCATGGTAGCGGGCCGGTCCCAGGTAGTCTCTCCCGAGTCCGGGTGGTAGTAGAACTCCTGACCGCTGCCCTCGTCAACGTGCACCTCCCATCCCTCGGAGTCCGGCGCGGCGGGGAGAGGAGCGGGCGCAGCAGTGGCAGAGGTGGCGTGAAGGTCGCGCTTGAGGTCGTCGGGGGACGGGGTCAGGGACGAGGAGGAGGGCGGAGAGGACGCCTGGTGCGGGGGAGACGCGCCGGACGGCTCGGAGGAGTCGAACGGCAGGTCCGTGGGCCTCTGACGGAACGGGGGCAAGTTCACGTACACCGCCGTGTCATCCTCGGTACTCTGCAGAACAGACACAGTTAACGTTAACAGAACATTAAAGAAGTTTGACTGATTCAAATATTGATTAGTAGCTGTCAAAGGTAAAACAGTAAAAAAAAGTAATTTCTCAAAACCCCTCTGCCCTATCATCCTATGTCCTGTCTAATATAAAAGCTACAAAGCCGAATCATTTAAATTATTAAAAAAAACAGACGAAACACGTCGATGCAGTGGAAAAACAACTAAATAAACCCCAACAATGTGAGATTGTATAAAAACATAATAATGGAAAAGTGTCACACACTCTGGGCCCTCGTACATGTTTGGTAATTAATAATGTTTCAGGCCTCAAGGCCTTCTTCTGATCTTTCACACTGCTTTTTGATTATATATCCATCAGCATGTCATAAATTATGAATATTACTGACATAAATGTCACATAACAGTAATATGGAAATATACTGTGTCTCATCATGAAAGAACTGTGTGTGTGCGTGCGTGTGCGTGTGTGTGTGTCTAACATGAAACAGGCTGACCTACAGTCACACCAAACAATCATCCAGCTTAACCAACATAAGAGCTATAACCCCTTCTTCCAAAACACACACAAAAATACACACTTGCTCACCCACATGCTCATATACCACAGAGAGGCAGATACTTGGATAGTCTAGTCTGCCTACAGAGACTTTATAGATCATCTGTTGAGATTAAAGTTCAGTAGGCCTATGTGAAATTGTTGTTGAACTCTTACTGAACATCACCTTAACCAAACTTAAAAACCTGCAGTTGGCAAGATTTTTTTGATCATACTCACTGAAACCGACACTATGCTCTGACAGAACAACATAAATCAGCCGGTTTTAGGAAAAAAACCCGCACTTCTACCTCCACCTAGAGCCTGTTATTTGTTTTGCAAAAATCCACAGCTCCCGATTCTTCTGGTCCAATCAGAGCAGGGCTGTGTGAGATCTGACTGTCAATTACAGTCTGGTGCAGTCTGGTACGCACT